>NW_010119345.1:0-19489 GCF_000699245.1 Pterocles gutturalis | reverse complement strand
TACACATCCCTTTTGGGTGGTAAGGAGAAAAAACACATCCTTTAAGGACTACATTTTGTATGTGCAGTGTAACTCAATACCACGCACACGGAGTGAAAAGAACGATGTGCACCAGCCTGAAACCGCCACTAGAACTGACCAACAAAAATCCCCTTCCAGGTCCAGAGCACTGCCAACATTTTGGGGTTTTGTTACACAACTGCAAGAACTGTTTCAGCTCCCACTGTGTGCAGATTTTCTCTGTTAGCAATTGTTAAAGACTTCTTTTCCTGCCATGTTATGGAACAATGGGAATGATAAATGTACCCAAGAGCAGTATTTGAGTTAAAGATTACTGATATCAAGTGCTGGTGTTTGGCATGAAATGAACTATGTTCTGTTACATTACAGACTGCCAAAACCCTAACCTCATTTTTCCAGAGGAGGAAAAAAAAAACCCTCAACATAAGTAAAAACATTTTTAGGAAGGTTATCCACTGAAAAAGACATGGCTAGTCCCATTATTTATTAGGCATTGTCAGTAAAATCTATAAAACTAACCCCAGACACATTTGATCTGACGTTTAGAAAAATTCAGTAGCATGAAGACCTTCACTTCACCCATCACTTGTCTCTTCTAGTACAGGGCAGCAACACCAACAGTCACTACTGTGCTTTGGTCCACTTTCTTTTTAATCAAGGTTGTTTGTTTATTCAGCCATTATGAACCGGGTGAAAGTACAGTTTTGCTTAGGTACACTTTGGTCACCATCAGCTCTCCCCTAGGAATCATTGTTCACAACCACAGAATTTGCTTATCTTAATATTTCAGTATATTCTTGTATTTGAACTGAACATCCTTTTTATCAAAAGGTACACATACCACCGGGTTCTTTGAAGCACTTCAAAGCTTTGCTTTCTGAAAGCAGCTACGCAAGCGATACCCAGCCACAGCTCGCTGTGAGCAGCTGCTTCAGGCACCTCTTCCATACAGCGTGGGATGTGTCTCACGAGCCTGGGCCATGCACATCCAGCTCCGGACACGGAGGCATGGGGTGGACAGGACCTTACAGGAGCGGTGACACAAGGATGTCGGAGCTGCAGAGGACACTGGATCGAAGCTCTGCTTTAGGAGGATGCTCAGGAGTATAGTGGGAGAGGGGGGAAGGCAGGAAAGAACTACTATTTTTCTGCATAAGTGATACATAGCTATGGAACTGTGTACTGCATTAATGATAAAGGCAAGCACTTGAGTACTGAAATACTATATACCAGCAGCTTCTCAAAAGTGGATACAGAGCGTGAAGTGCACAAGCGCAGAATGTGTTTCAACTAAGGTTTTATCATTTTTGATATATGAAAGAGCACAGTTGGGGGCTGAAACCCTTCATTTTTTACCATTCTGTAAAACGTGTTACTGTAGCCAAGATACATCTAAAGCACTTATTTATACGTGACTACTCACGATTCCACTGCTTTTTTAAATTTTAGCACTAAAAAGGGGAACATGTGGAAGTTTGGCACCCATTTCATATGCACATTGCTTAAGGCACTCGGAACATTACAAAGGAGCAGACATAAAATTTGATAAAAAAAAGCCATCTCCTGCCTTACGGGAGATACAATCCCCACAAGTCAATTGAAAAACATGATGAATTGATATAGGATCACAAGGAGGGAATAAGACTTAGTTTTTTTGGTAAAGTTTTACAGTATAGCTTCACGACTATAGAAATGACATAGAGGAATGCAAACATCATCCTTTAAACACACTGATGCAGATTTATTTTCCCCAGACTATTTCAACTCTTCCTGCAATAATAATCATTCTCTCCCCTTATCTCCTCTAGCATTGTTCTAGCGCATGTAGTGCAAGTGCCTTATAATGAATTTTGCTGCTGGACCTCTTAAACCCTAAGCCTGTGAATGAAATACTTTTACTTACATTTCTTTACATGGAAATTGCTGGAAGAGTGAAAGGAGTTTATCAGTGTGGTCGATGAAATAGATATATCTTAGGTTAAAATACCAACTCCTTAGGAAGCTGGGCACTGTAATTGTGGTATACCAGATTACGGATAGTAGAAGCATATCATCAGGAAGTCTGTGTTTGTGCAAACATTACACGCACTCTTAACCACTCTAGTGACATGAACCACCTTTGTTGTTCAGTGCAATCAAGTGAAGAAATCAGCAACAGGGCAAGATATGTCATTTATAACTGCAACAAAGCAAAGGAGACATCCATCTTGAAAAAGCTGTAAGAAATAATGCCTATTTTATTGGATTCTTCCCCCCATCCCCATTACCACTCCATTTTCCTAATCCATGCCTATAGCTCATATGAAAATATTGACATAAACTATACTTGGTTAACAGACTCTTAAACCCCAGCTTGGATTCAATACTTGACCTCGTTACTCCTGCAGCACATAGAGCCTCACTTACCCACATGCTTTGATAAGCCAGAGTACTCATAGTATCAAGACAACACAGCATAAAATCCCTTAAAAATATGACAAGTACCAACTAGGTGCTACAATTATTAGAGAACAATTTAGTTCTAAAGATCTGAAGGTCTCAAATTAGTATTTTGCATTTGCTGTAACTTCATGATCAGTAATGCACACATTCCTTCATGCGGTTACAAGAAACATGCATCAGAGAATCCAGGTGACAACTGCCTGGCTGAACCACAGCACATGCCTATGTTTGCTGCTGTTGGACAACCTTTTTTTCAAGGCTGAGATTAATAGTTTAAAAAAAAAAAAAAGCTTCACTACATACTCACTCAGCAACAGTACAGAATAAAATAATATCAGCACTATCAGCAAACAAATCGCATAATTGTACCCAAAGATAGGTCTTGACTCTATAGTTTGAGACTTCTTTTTAGTCTGGCATAGAAGTGATTTCATTAGCAATATTAAACTGCAATGTGAAATTTCAGAGATTCTGGCAGAAGAGATTACTATGGTTTTTTTCATCATGACGTGTTTAATCAGCAGGCAATTTGACAACTCTACTGTGGAAACATTTCCTGATACTATTAGGGAAATACTTCTGGCTCTGAAATTCAGAGTCTAGGTTCCTCCTCATTAATTAAATACAAAGGCAGTGAAATTCAAGTGTCATAGAAGCATTCCATCATGAATTAAGACAGGTGTTGGCAAACTCCTTATATGACAGAAAGAATAGCCAAAGTAATTTACATCATAATTTCCATCATACTCCTGTATAATACTAGAAGTTATAAGTTTATAAATGGACACATAAATTTTCTTTAGGTAAAATGAATTGGCTATTCCTAAGATCCTTTCTGCTGAATACAAACAATGATTCACAAATGTTCTATTTTACGTCAGTAAAATGAACAATTTTTTAATGTCTTACTTTGTACATAAACGGAAAGGAAATGAGCCATAAAAACGGATGCCGAAACTCCCACATTCATCAGACTAAGGAAGATGGTCCAGCATCACCCATTTGTTCTCTGCAGGAGCTCCCTCTTCATCAAGAAGGAAACTGCCTCTTCATCAGTAAGACTATTTCATTTACTTAGGTAAGTAGACCCCGTTACTGTTAGAAGCAACGAGCTTCCCAATAACTAACTTCACCTGAAGCTCTCCCCATACATCCAGAAAACTTCACTGTGATTAACAAAAACATCTACCACTCAGTCTGGTAGTATGAGAAGCTACAACTGGCTTTAAGTTCCTCTAGAGCAATGCAGCAGTCAGTCAAAAAGGTCTCTTCACACCTACTTTCCTTTAAAAAAACATCCTCAGCAGTTTACTTCTTCATATTAAGTAATTTAGCAGCTTTCTCTAATTCACTATGGATAACTAGCTGGCCAAGTATTTTCACCGATGCTCTTCAGGACACCAAAATAAAATCCCTTGAAAATGCCATTTGTTGCCTTTCATCCTGCCACTTGCTTCCAATTTCAGTCCAAAGCCCCATCACTGCTCACCCACACTGTCCATACAAACTGACTCCCAAGCACCCTGTTGGCTCTCATCATCTTGCCCAGTTGGTTTGCTCAAATATGAAACATTAAGCCAAGTATTATCTGCTGCAGGGCACGCTTACAAGAAGGGAAAATAGTGAGACTGCATCAGATTTAATCCCTTCTCCCCTTGTACCTCCAACACTAACCCTCAACTGCTGCTTTCCACCTTTGATCACCCCCTACCCTCCCTTCAGCCAACTCCCAGGACACAATATGATCACTTCAGCACCACGCCACCATATCACTCCTGTGGCTGCCAGCTCCAATCTTGTGTTTGAAGCACTCTGAACCATGCAAAGTGCCTACCTATCCTTGGCAGTGTGGACACAGCCAGTAGCTGGGCAAGCTTGAACACAGGATTCCCATCTGTTTGGTGCTGGAGTCAAGCACCACTTCCCAGAGCAGATGCCTTTAGCAGGATGTGTGTCAATTCAAACAAGAAGCTCTTAAAGGACAAGATTGTGTCTTTACTTACGCTTGCACAGCTCCCACTGCAATGCAGCACTGACTCTAGCTGTTCAGCTCTGCAAGAGAGACCGCAACTATTAATGCTATTAACTTCACGGTAATTAGATTAAATCTGCCACTCCAAATTGTACTTCACACAAAACACTACAGCATCCAGCAAGGCAGATGCTGTTCATAATGTCATTATTCTCCAAGAATGTTACAACTAGTGATGCCTTCATATGACTCTTGGTATCAATATGTTTAACACTTACTGTTTCAGCCGT
The DNA here is from genome assembly GCF_000699245.1 of Pterocles gutturalis. Lineage (NCBI taxonomy): Eukaryota > Metazoa > Chordata > Aves > Pterocliformes > Pteroclidae > Pterocles > Pterocles gutturalis. Next base: position 14,764 of record NW_010119345.1, on the reverse strand, counting down.
TTTATTTTCCAAGAATGACAGGACTCCAGCAAAACACACTGAGTTTAATAACAGATCTAAGCCCTGCTCCTATCTGAACACCAAAATGCTGTTTTGATGAACAGATGCACCCTGTTACCACCAACGGAGGTGTCATTTCAAAAAGGTAGTGCTTTGTGAAATACAACACACAGTCGTAGGATTTTCACCATTATCTCCCACATACGCCTCACATTGAAGTTGCAGTTATAATCAGTGACCGTACCAGGTAGCTACTCTTTGGATGCAAGAGGGTAACTAGCCCTGATGTGTAACTTGGTACAGCCTATGTCTCTGTACTACAGTGGAGTTTTTTTCCCCTAGGTTCAGCTTTTGTCTCCTCCCATGACTAAAAGAACACCAAAATTAGACTCTAGTCCAAAATATTTGGGGAATGAGCCCCACTGCCCAAAGCAATCCTCCTTTCCCTTATCTCCCCCATCTTCATAGACCTCTGAAGCACTAGTTCCACAGCACTGATGTCTCAGCTCTACCAGACACAGCAATGCTGCACTCTGCACAAGCACCCAGCAACATCTGTGTTCAGGCAGCTCGTAAATCTGTACCTATAAAGAGACACATACGCTATGACTTTTCCACTCCTCCATTGTTTTTCTCCTCACCCCCATCCAAGCTTTTATCCAGTACAAAATCCAACAAAAATAATGGATGTCCCAACAATGTAGCTATTCTAGTTGGAGTTTCCTACTGAAGGATAAACTATTACAAGACTTTCTCTCCAAAGGGAGTATTCCACAATACATTGTAAGTACAACCCACATGGCAAGCTGTTCTGAAGAGCCCACCCTGCCATCATTATCCTGAACAGTTTTACTATCAAGGCAACACCACATAAGTCTCATAACAGTGTAGGCAGAAAAACAATGGCAAATAGACAAAAACAAGGAATGATAAACGTATGACTAGAGCACAGATTTTGCATAGGAGAACAGGAGCTCCAACGCAGCATATCCAATGCAGATACAAATCATCTCCATGGCTTTAGGACAGACACTTTTTGTAGCTTCAGTCCCTCACTGCAGCAATGATTTGTATGTAAATCCTAAGCACAAAAGCACTAGTATTTGTGGATTTACTCTACACAAGAGTTTCTGCAATTAACAAGAAAACAAAAATCAGAATTTAGCTACTTATTCACAACTCTGTTTGTATGAAAGAAAACACTACACAGATACGGAGAATAAGAGAGACATACAACACTGACACATTATCAATGATAAAAGAACTTTTTTGGGGGGAAGCAGGGAAAGAATAAAAGAAGGCATCATTCAAGTCAGCCCTGGAGACATTCTAATCAACTACTAGCAACCTTAAAAGAGAACACTTACATGATTAAAACAGCTACTAAACCCAAGTAGTTTCTTTGATTCCCTTCATTATCTTTCACAGCTTTATAAAACCTATGCTTAAATATAACATAAAGAAAAGCTGAATACAAAAAACTTACTTTTACAAAAGCTGTTCTTTTGTATCTATTAATATACCTAAGGACACCACAAATTTCCATTGAAACACATGTAAGACGTTAAAGGAGTTCCTTTTTCTAGAAGTATACTCATGTTACATAGTCTATTTCCCCTCAAGAATGCTGGCAACTGATCACCGAGGAGGTGGGGCCAAGATTTTACATAGAAAACACCTGACACCACATTCAACGGCTTATATAAAATTTTTACTACAGGTGATGTTTGCTTAAGGTATTATTTCAATAACTTATTTCATTATTTTCCTCTTAAGAAAATGATTTTTATTTAGCTTTTTAGCTACCACAATAGCTATATAAAATATAATTATTCATTTTTGTAAGTTTGGTGGTTATGAACTAACCAGAAAGCGATGCTCTGGAAGTTTGTCTCAAAATTTATTGATCTAGGACACACTGTTATATCCCTAAATTGAAGCAGGAATAAATTTAACATAATAACTGGAATCTGGTTTAAGTCATCATGGAAGTGAATATACTGCCACTTTCTAGTTTAAGAGTTTAAAAGTGAGTAATACTTTGCATGTTTTTAAACAGTAATTTTTACTCTACAATCTCATGAGTCTTCCTAACTTATTCTGTACTATCGTTTCCATCTCTGTCTTGCTAGTACAGTAAAGATGGAAGAACTATTGTGCCTTGGTTGTTCAGTGATGCTAATGGACCTCCATTTTATTCCAGGATGATAAGTTTCCTTAACTGGTCTTCTTATTAGAATATTTTATGCCATATATGTGTATTACTAATCTCTCCTTTACTTCAGCTGGTCTTTTGAGCTTTTAAGTGCTTCTAAACAGTAAGATATGAATTTACTTATACCTGAAGAAGTTTGAAGAACTTACTCCTACAGGTACTCTTTCTTAAAAAAAATAAAATGTTGCTGCTACTCCTACAGCCCTGTTTGACACATGTAGCTAACGTGCTACAAAAACTCGTGAATTACAATGACCAAATTTCAATGCTTTATGAACATCTGCCTATCAAGCTAGAATATTTCTGTTTAACTACCAGTAAAAGTTGCCATGCTACACTTGTTAGGAAAAATTAATTTCTCTCTACTCCACAAAATAGAACTCCTGTAAACTCTTATATGGGTGCTTAAAGTTTTCCCACTAAGCAGTAAACAATCTTGCATCAATAGGCTCTTGTCCCATTCCTTAGATACTATAGCATCTGGATTTAGGTATAGCAGACCTGGAGAAACATTTAAGGCTGACCTACCACATACTTGTTCATAATTTCACACATACAGCGCACAGAAAACTCTAGCCTGGAAAAGATGATTAATTTTAAAACATAAATAGTATATTTTTATTTGCTAGGTACAGATTAACAAATGGTGATTTGACAGGACCTCTTTCTATAAAGAAAAACCAAAATCAGGGTAAACTTCTGAAATTTAACAACTATGACAAATTTATGGGTTAAAATAGAAAATACCCACAATCCTAAAAAAAAATAGACATTGTTTTCTTAGGCTAATTCTAACACTGTTAAGCAAGAGATGGAGGAGGATGACCAAAGTCTTGCTATCTAGAGCTTTGTATAGAAGGACTTAAAATGGAGGATGAATAACTGGGAGAGCTGGAGGAAAGGAAATTTACTCTGAAAAAATTAACTTTCTGTACTGACACGACGGAAGGTCAAACAGCTCTGATGAGAGTGCTCATATAAGCTCTCTCAGATGAGCGACAGTTCAGATGTCATTACCTCATAATACTGTTTAAGAAAAGTAACTTTTGTTCTATCCTGCTTTTCTAGACAGCAAATTTCAGATTTGGACACAACAATTAAAAATAGCGTGATTGCTTAAAATGCTAGTTTCTAATTTGATGAGCTTCAAATTTGTCTCTTCTGTATTTAGGCAGCAGGAGCGGTGTTTGATCGCTCCATCATATCAAGAAATATCCCACTGCAAAACATTTTGCATTTTAGGCCCTTACCCTACAATTATCTCTACTTTGTCCTATATGTTGTTTTACTGAGCCTTTATAACCCCATGCCTAATCATGAGATGTCTTGTTTTGACTCGTGTCTTTAAAAGCTATCCTAAATATGCCCTGGACTTTCAATGATCAACTATGACCATTCAGCTTACAGATATTTACTTGGAAAGGATTTTGCTGCCCTTGAACCCTTCACCTCATTTCAGTTTTTCCCCAATGGTTTCTTGCAGTTCCTGCTGCCATTTGCAGCACGTTCGCAGCTCTTCCGCAGCACATGCTGCTTCTCCCTACAGTTCAGTGTCCCCCTAAGAAGCATTCAAGTTTATTTTAAAATAAAAGTGTTGTACCAGTCAGCATAAAAATTCACAATTTTCTCCCTTTCTCAAACACATTTTCTTGCCTTTTTTTTTTTTAAATGGTAACTAGCAAAATGCATGCGTTTGTAGTTTGGCGTTATCTAGTTATGGCTACTGAACTGCATTAGCAACCAAACTAGCTAACCAAGCTGAGAGTTACTCTTTTAGCATTTTCTAATCTAGTAGGAGAAAAGCTTTTCCAATTATGGAGACTAAAAACACAGTTGTGAGCACAGAAGGTGGTGAAGCTTTCGAGTAGTCTTAATTTGCAATTCATAACACATGTAATAATCTGCAAATACAGATTCCTCAGCAAATATGCACATCCACTGAGTTTTTTTCCAACCACATGGCTTTAAAGCTTACTGTCAAAATTAATCCTGCCTGTCAACTATGACATAATTTATCCAATATACAACTTTTTTCCAGGAAAGAACAGCACTATGTTATTGCTTAAAAGCATCATATGTCATCTTGCAGCTGTATTCCAACTGGAAGTTAAATTGCAACATAATTAAATATAGAAGCAGATGAAATATAAATAACTTCAACTGAATGACTACAGTAGAAGCATCTTCACCATTTATCCCCATTTTATAGGATTCTGGTTTATAAAAATTTCAAGCCACCTTCCAATGTATTTAGATGATGTGACATCTTCAGCCAGTTTGGGAACCTTTCTGACAGCCCTTGAACAAGTAAAATGAAAGTTAAGAACTGAGAGAAACAGTCCAAGAAACATATCCAAAAACAGCTAACTGAAGGTTTTGCTGAGATGCAGATGTTTTATCTGTGACATTAACACCCCTGTTAAAGCATGTTTAACTTCTGAAAACCTTAAAAATCTTAAATAACTGACATTCTTCCCCTTCAATCAAAATACAACAGCTTAAATTACACACAGACTGAAACACCCAGCCAACAGCCGACCAATAGAAATACTAGGAACTTCAAAACAGGAGGAGAGCATCGGAGGCTGTCTTTGCACTGGAAGACACCCTGAAGGGATGCGAGTCCTACGATGCTACATTTGCATCCTCCTTCCCCAGGTGAATACATAGTGCCTCGCCAAAGACATTTTTCTTGTAACATCCCTACCAATACTTTACGCTCCTGCAAAGGAGAAGCAGCATATGGCTTGTAACAGTAAAAGATTTAAATACAGATAGGGGTAGTAAGCAATATAACACGTGCTCGCTGTGGTTTTCTCTTCTGCTGGTACTGTACAGGGAGTGACCCCAGAGAGACCGCTTTCAAGCACCTACTAATCCCATTTGCTTCTGCAAACTAGTTTTTGGTGGGTTCTTTTACAACTAAACCAGGAAGAAAAGGTGGCCTCGGAAGTGCCTGGATTGTTTTTCCAGGAAGATGAAAACAATCATGAAAGCAATCAAATTTTCTGTCATTAATTTAAAGGCAACTACACGTGAGAGAAAGCAAGTCCTATTGTCCTGGGACAACACTAAAGTCTCTCTAAAGTATGCTAAGGAGCAGGGTGTCCTGGGTTAAGCTGAGACAGAGTTAACTCTCTTCATAATAGCTAGCAAGAGGCTGTGTTTTGGATTTGTGCTCAGAAGAAAGCTGGTAAGAAGTGATGTTTACGCGCTGCCCAGATCAGCAGACCGGAGAAGCTGGGAGGGAGAACAGCCCCAGTTACTAGCCCAGGATTTGATCTTAGGTTCAGGATTGAGACCCAGAGTGGCCAATAATCTATCCCATAACATACACGTCACGCCCAGTATATAGGTGAGGACCCTCTGGAAGATCGTCCCTTTTTGGTTCTGGATCTCTTTTTCTCCGGGTCATCTCGCTCCAGGTGGTCGCTCTCCCAAGGCTTCCCCCCCACCCCCCCCCACCCTGTTTAGCTCTCCGTCTGGGACACTTAGACTGTTTTCTCTTGTCCGGGGGTGAGTGCGGTTTCGGGCCTCTCCCTGCTCCAGGATCATTAGCCGGGAACAGGCTGAGCCTTGGTCATCGGGTGGGGGGGGCACTGTCGCTGTGTATCACTCATTTGTATATTTGTATATAGTATTATTTTCAATATTATTGTAGTTTAGTTATTAAATTGTCCTTATCTCAACCCATGAGTCCTTTTTTCCCTTTACCCCTTTAATACTCTCCCCTATCCCCTGGTGGGGGGGGGAATTGCGTGAGTGGGTGTGTATGGTTTGGCCCCAGCCAAGGTCTAACCCATCACACAGGGTTATACTTAATCACCTCAAGAGTACAACTGACAATCTCCTGTTCCATTTCTGAGAGTTAGAAGCTTATTTTGACTGTGAGACAACTTGTAATAGCTCATCATAAAGCAAAGATGCTGAGAGCTTGAGCAAACTCGAGAAATAAGCATACCTATGGCTTCTGATGCAGCCAAAGAAAGGGTCAGCAGACGCAAGTTGTCTTGCACCAGGCTTCCCCTGATTAGAGGTGACCTTTTTCTTTTGGTTACGAACTGTGTGGAATCTCAGAGGTCTGACACTTGCAAAAACATCTGGAAACGTTACGACCATGCTTTCAAGTTGTGTTTAGAGAAAACCCTTCTGAATGCATCACTGGCATTCTTACTCATCTCATCGTTTCCTTATTGGTTTATGTGTTTTTATTGTATTTTATGTCAAATGTAAACTTCAATTAGGAAACCCAATTAGCTGGAACTGCAAAATGCAAATTAATATTCCAAAATGAATAACGGCTTTGTTTCTCAGCCTATACACATTACAGATGTCAAAGAATGCTTATTACAGTCAGTGCTTCCTTAGATTTTGGGTTCTTTCTTCCCTGATAACTGGGTGTCTCAATTCACCCCTAGGAATATACTACTTTTTTTTTTCGTATTCCAATTTTTCTCCATTTAATCTTTTTTAATTTTTGAAAAGATGTTCTTGAAATTTTCACAGTCCATGCAGCAATGTCACCTTTTTTGACATGTTACTGGTAGAACAAATTATTCTGTATATTTAATCTTATGAGTTCTTTTCATTCTAGATCTTTAGTACTCCAGCTACTAACACAGCGAGTTACCTGCGTCTGTACTGAAACTAATCATCTAAACCCATGCTTTAGCTTAAAATAAATGTTTAACCTAAAATAAAGTATGCTACATGAACTAAAAAAACCCAGGAGTGCATAGCTCTAAAGAATTGATTTCAAAACTAAAAGCATCAGTAAGAGTGTTTTTAACAAGTAGATACGAGGCAAATTTATGCTTCCTTTAACAAATATTTGCAGTTCCATTAACTTAATATTTTTGAGACTAATCAGTATTTTCATCAGCCTGAATGACTACCTGTGCTTGTAACTAAAAGTGCAACAATGGAAAAGTAACATATTTACCTTTATTTAATAATGAAGATGAAAATTCAAATAAAAAAGGTCAGCCACTGTAAACATAACAACTCCTAAAAAAAATTATATTGCTGACTGACTACTCCATGAACCAACGTCTGGCTAAAAAAAACACACTTTAGATCTAATTTGGGGAACTCTTAAAAACAGAGGTAGTTATTAAATGGAAAATGATTATTACCTTATTGGCACAGGATGTTTACTCTTGATTAACTCTCTACATAAATGTTAATCTTTAATACATTAGAAATAGTTCTTGCATAACACGCTACTTGTCCATGGTGCCTGGAGGTTATGTCACATCACAGTTTTTTGGTGTTCCCAATAAAGGCTTAAAGCACTGTGTTCAGCTCAGGAACCCTGAAACAGAAAGTGCTACACAGTCAACCTCAAACCACTATAAAGAAATAATATATGTAACTTTTTTTAAAAATAATTTGTAACATATGAGCGATGGCCTAGGGAAATGCACGTCAGGAATTCTCATGTTCTGACTCATTGCTCAGAGAACAGGACCAGTGCTTGGGGGACCAGAGTCAGCTCCAGCTAACCAAGAGATCTGGGATGTATCTTGGATCTTTCCATGCTGGGAATCTGGGAGCAGTCGGCTGCCAAACATCTGCTTTCAGAAACAGGCAAAAAGCAGAAGAAAAAAAAATCTTCTGATAAGCAAGCAATTCCAGTTTCTGAGGAAAAAGGATTTATTTTGGTATGCCTGGTTTCCAAAGATAGATTCTGACTGTTTTCCGTAGCATGCAACAAATGGCTCTGATATAGCAATGTTAACTCTGCACGGTGGGTTTGTTCCATTATGCCCTTTGAACAATGAGGTAGACTTGATCTTCAGACTGAGGTGTCTTCTGCCGTGCAGCATAGCATAGCTCTCCTCCTGCTCTGGGGGCTCTATGTCTAATGAGAAAAAAGGATGTAGGAGGTGGTGTGAACTCAGACCTTGTACCATGGACAAAATAAAGCAGAATCATGAGCTGAAAAACATTTCTGGTGTCCCATATTACAAGTACCAACTAAGAACCTAGTTTATTTTCTGACATCAAGAAACAATCCCTATGGCTTTCTCCTTGTAAAGACAAATCTGTCACCCACCTTTGATCTGAAAACTAGAATAGCTCAATTTATGCACCTTATTTTTGCAAAACAAACCAATTTTGCTCAGCTTACATTAAAGCTCTACAAAACTTGCACTGAGCAATGAAAACACACTATTATTCTGCTGGGTATGTGAGGCAATCTCCCATGGAAATTTCGTTCCTGTTGCAATCCTAATTCAAACGATGTGCTGGTAACTTTGAACACTCAACTGCTCCTCATCACATAGTCTGCCTCTTCCAAAGTTTTTTAAACCTCATCAGCTCATTAACAGTCTTTAAAAAACAAAAAAGCATTGTGAAAGGCTTAATGAATGAAATGTCTTCCCCTCTTCAGTTGGGGGTGGGTGTGTGTGTGTGTATAAATACATAAAAATCCAGAAATTAAACTCATGACTATTTTTGTTGACAGTCAATATCGAGATTCTTGTTGAAAGGGCGAGGATATGGTGCTCTGGATGTTGTCTGGATGCAGGACTGAATCTGCTGTGCCATCTTGACATAGAGGAACATGCTCCACAGCACAATTCCGACCTTATTCAAAAGTTAGAAAGACTGAAGGGCTGTCCCCCAATTGAGTCTGTATATTGTTTTAATTTTTTTTTTGGTTTTTTTTGTTTTTTTTTTTTTTTTTTTTTTTTTCAGCATTATGTCAAAAAGAAGTCAGACACAATGATGCTCTCTCTGTGAGAGTTACATTTCAGCTTATTTCTGAATTTTTAATGTTTGCACCTAGTTAGATTTTTTAAAAATTATTTTCAAGAGCAATTCAGCTGTACCTACAAAGCCACATGATAAACTCCACTTGAAAGGTGTGTTAATAACAGACATCAATCAAGTAATTGTTTCCGTAAAGCTTAATTCTAAAATAAAGTATATGGTCCACAATATTGCCCATGTAATGTGTTATGTATTTTAACAGACCTCTGTCCGTGTTAGGCCCATTTACCTCAGCCTACAGTAGGCAAAGAATTTTGATTTACCCATCTTAAACAAGTTAGTAATGCTGAATGGAAACAGGGCACCAAATTTGTTTCTGCCTCAAACTCAGCCTCTCCAAACTGATTGTTTCAAATTCAGAAATACCTGGCAGCAATTAAAGACTGTCACCGTTTGTCTACTCCATGATGAGAATGGAAAGAGATCAAGCAGCCATTACCAATAAATATAGCTGGAAACTTCAAAGGGAAACCAAAGCATGTGCAGGCAGATTATCCCTGTCTCTACATGTAATCTAGGTGTTGCAATCACTGGAAACGCAAGAAAATCTGAAGAAATAATAAAAAATAGTTTCAAAATACTGGATATCTGCCTCAAAAAGTTATCAGGGAATCTTACATTTAGCTTTAAATAAATGGAGATATTTTAATAGCTGATAGTTCTTTCCCTCGCAGAGTCATATCTGGCCTTAATACATGTTAACATATTCTAAAAAGTAGCTGTTGTATATTTAGAGCAATTACTAAAAGTTATACTATAAAAAGCTGCCCTTTATATTTAAATTCAGTAAATGAGTAATAATTTCCCTTCTGAAACTCTTTGATAAACAGATGTATTTATTAGGAAATATCTTCTCAAAAATAAGATCTGTCCCTTTCAACCATGCACAGACCAGTATAACCATTGTGTCTTGAATTCAAATGTAGCTAAGAGCAGTTTTCACAGATAGGAATAAAAAGCGTAATGCACTCTTTACTACAGAGGCATGACTGAATTCATGTAAGCTGTGAAATTACTTCTAATGCTATTGGAAAGCCTTTCTCTTTAAAAGGAAATAACTTTGCTGAACTGTGTAGGGGATTCATTAATTCTAGTATTTCCCAGCATCTCTAATTTACCAATTTTGCTGTTTCAAAATATTATGGAAATAGACTGCATTTTCATCGACCTTTTCCATAATATCAGGGGAACACATATCACGCTCCTAGCTTGAGATACTTATGGCTAAGCTGTGCAATTACCTCCTAGTTCTACTCTGACCCGAAAAGCATCTCTTTGGGGCTCTCTTGTTTTGGAAGCAGGCTCAGCACTGGACCTCACACATAGGGGTTTCACCAGCTCTCCAAACCACATACTATATATAGTCTGAGCACAAGTTTGGTGTTAAGAGATGGAAATCTTCATCTTAAATTCAAGGTAATAACAAGAAGGAGTAGGGCTTTCATTTCTCCTAATCCCTTTCAAAATGTTGTGTCTTCTATTATAACCTCAAGCATAAAATGGAAACAATCCTTATGTTAAATCTGAATGTGTTTTTAACATACGTAGTTGCTCATTTCCACATACTCATGTCTGAGACTAAATTAATTCATAACACATTCAGCTGCATTTCCTTTTTTTTTTTCATATTGTGGGTAAAATTCTCATAATTTCTGAACTGAAAATGTCTTATAGAAAGAGACATTCCTCCACACCCTTAGCCAATAAAATCCACATGGAAAACTTGATGACGCATTCGACAATTTAAAATAATGTCCATTCCTCCATGGAAGAGCATCATCTTGGATTGTTTTTCCCCAATCGATGGTTTTAAAATAAAAATTACATGTGTCTCCTGGAATGAAAGGCTGCTCAGGTAAGCCAGCAGTTCATGCTACAAGGCTCTGGTTTTAGATCACAACTTTGCCAACCTTTCTGTACTAACATCTTCAAAATAGTTCAATCACTGCTAAGAAAGAAACACTTTTCCTTGGGTTTTGGCTCCTGTAAAAAAAAAAAAAAAAAAAAAAAAAAGGGGGGGGTAAGACAGGGGAAAAAAAAAAAAATCACTGCAAGAAACTCTTCCAAGACATTTGGACATGCAAACTCTTCAGCTTGGTCTTTGTGTGTAATTTGCAATTCTTTTCTCCACCAAAATCTATCCAAACTATAAATCTCTGCAAAATGTTGGCTAACAGGTACTCAGTAATAAATATATATATAAGTGGTCAGACTCCTTGGATGCTGAACACACCCTGAAAGTACTTTCATCCAACCTTTCGCAATTTCTGCCTGCAAATACAGCTCACAGTGGATTTGCAATGTGCAATGTGCTCAACACCACAAATTCAGGAGTGGGAAGCAAAGACTGAGTTTGTATAATAAGCTAGGTACCGGAAAGAAAGAAAGATAGAGACGAGAGAGTATCAAGAGAAGAAAGAGAAATGCAGAGGAAGATGAAAGAGTAATAGGGACTGTGGCCAAACACATGACAGAAGGAATGAGGTCAAAGCAAGAAAGAGAGATTGATGAGGACTTGTGCCAGACCAGGGACTGCCAGTACAAAAAGACTGACAAAGCCACAGAGCTCAGAAAAAGACTCAAGAAATCAGAGTCACACTGAGTGCAAACAAGCACAGCAGCAGCAGCCCACAAACCGGGAGGGAGCTACAATGGCAAAGCAAGGGATTAGGCAAAGATGAGCTGGAAACAGAACGCAGAATTTAGCACCTACTATAATTCTCACTCCAGCATCTGAAATGTTTTCTCTCAGTAAATGTCTGGGAACAAATTAACGTCTATTTTTTTTTCTTTTTTCTTTTTCTTTTTTTTTTTTCCCATTAGCAGTGGGGGATGACAGTCTTCTATTGCTGTCAGTTATCCAGTGAGCTCAAAAGGGTAGAGTGGATATCATGAGGCTTTTTACAATTTTTGTGGGTATCAGCTTTTCCTTTTATGAAGCTCTGGTGTTTTTTTCTAATTTGCTTTTTCTGGAAGGTTGGTGGTGCAGGCAAAAACACTGTATAACTACCCCACATAAAAAGTCAACATTCAAGACACAGCAGTGATTGTGCAACTGTTCTGGACTTCACGTATGCATATTACAATTGTGATCGGTCGTTCAAGACTGATGTTTTTTTCTCCACAAGACCCCCAGCTCATTCATGTCAAGAATGGACGAGATCTCAGAAAGAACCAGGACTGCAGTGGAAGACAGTCTGCTTACTCCATTCACAAGCAAGTTTGTTGTACATGGCCTGAGAAACAGAAAGCTGAGAAAAGTCTGTGATTACAAAAGATGAACTGTAGTGAAAGAGATTGTCAGTCATCATCTACTGTTGTGGTCTCCCATGGTGCTAGGCAAAGCGCTTCAACTTCAGTTAAGTGTTCAACACTTTGTGAGGTTCTCAGTGTCCGAGTGACTGATTTAAGGTCCTTGAGTCTGATGAGCTGAAAGGCTGGGAAGTTACATCTGGAACAGAAGCTGGTATGAGGTCTGAATATATCAACTATTTTGACAAGACAGTTCCTCAACACCTTAAACTGAGCATTCACATAATAGATACTTTCTATTTCTAGTCAGCTAAAAATCCCTTCCTGGGATTCCTCGCCAATACCCTGCCCAGTTTAGAGGTCTCTTCCCTTCTCTCTCAACTGTGAAAATAAATTTAATAATGCTTTTGTAAAACATTCAGATGCCATGGCAATGAGTAGCTCAGAAAACCCTTTGAAGCAGTTAATAAGTACCTCAATGCATAATACAAAGTATTTGTAATATTGGTAAAAATAATGAGTATACAAGAAACTGCCATCAGGTTATTGTCTACAGACTTTTTGTACCTTCTTCCATCTACATGGCTCCTGCAACCAAAAAAGGGACTTTGTGAAAGGGTGATACCCTCACTGTTAATGTCTATGGCATACCTGTAAGAAAACTACTTTTTCCAACAAATCCCAAAGTATCAGATTGTCACATAAAACTGCAGCTTACTTAAAAAAAAAAAAAGGCATTTGGAAGAAAGATCCAATAGCAGGTTCTTGAGTCTGTGGCAAATTAAGTTACAGCTTCTTTTCTGAATATTTTGCAATTATTTAAAGTTGATACTTCATAGCAAAGTGAATTATGTCTCCTGGAAGAGGACAGGTCACATCCTAGATATACTCCTACTAAAGCACATTTCAAACCAGCTAGTAAAAGAACAACTGTAAAATCTTGGTAAAAAAAAAAAAAATATACAAAAAGCTTTCATGTTGAAATAAGACCTAAGTATGGTGCTCTTCAGATTAACCCTCGCAAATAAATTTTGGGCTTGCAGCCAACTTCTGGAAAATTCGTACACGAGCCAACTTCCTAAAGTCTGCTAGATTTGTCCAAGAACACCTGAAAGACCTTTAGAAATAAGCTTGGAAAGAATAATTACTTCTAAGTATTTGAGCGTATCGATACTAACAGAATAACGTAGTTGTGTGCAATAACTGGCGTCTTTGTGCCAGCCCAGCTGTAACGCTGGGCAACTGCATCCTGAGTTCAACCAGGAACTGCGGCTGACAACAGGGCACCGTGACTGCAAGGTCACTGAGTAAACTGCAAAATTACCACTGCACTGGGGAATTCTCGGTGTGCACAGCAAAAGAGGCAGTTCTCGTACATACATGCTAGATATTCAGAATCTGAAATAGCAAAGTGAAAGTCACTTATGCTTGAGAAAAATACAGTAACGGTAGAAGCCACAGGAAAATTTTATGGAGAGAAAGTCATCCTTCACAGAAAAGCTAGAGAAATACACAAGCATTACAGCTCCCCAAAGACTCGAAAGAGACATTTTCTTTAATCTGGACTATTTAACACTGCTAGTGACTCAATCTATTCCTGAAAATATCTGATCTTTTTTATAGTCCTAATAAGCATTCTGCACATAAAGTCAAAACCCCATACACAATCAGTACCTTCTTTTAAATTTACTCATCTCTGAAAGATTATATCTAGTCTAATTAGAGAAATTTATTTCCAATCTACAAAAAAACCTACACTGGCACAGAGAAATAATACTTCTATGAATTAAATTGCCATGCTTGAATAATTCAAACACGTTTTCATGCAACAGCACCCTTAAAAATATGTGATTTTTTGATGTAGTTAATATTTTCTCTTCCCTTGGTGCCATCTGTTAATTTATACTCCACGAGCTGGAGCAAGAGCTATGAACTGATGTATATTCTCATATATGCCACTGCTAGAAACTGAGACCATCCAGGGTGACAGAAAGAAGTGACTGGATGAAACCGGTGATAAAGACCTATGGTAGCACTCTGAGCTCTCTGGTCAAGAGACATGGACGAGGATCTGGCTCTCTATGATACTTGAATCTGTAAGGGCCTAGAAGTAATTTACTTGCATAAAGTACTACTGTGTTCTGGGTTTTTCTTTCCTTCATGTTACTACAGTCAAACTATGCAGATTTCATTAAAGCCGAAAAACAAGTTAATAATCATGATATTAAATCCTTCTGATCAACTGCTATTCAAGATGGATTAAAAAAAAAAAAAAAAAAAAAAAAAAAGAGAGCCAAGAGGAAAACCAGCACCAATAGGAAAAATGACAAGAGGTTACATGGCTAGTGGGAGGTATGATGCCCAAGAAGGTCCTTAGTTATTTAGCCTGTAAAGTTGGTAGTGCCACGTCTGTAAGCAAACTGGCAACTAACCATGCTTAGTGTCAGAAATTACGTGATTCAAGAAGTGCAAAGGATATATTTCTCAGAGTCACACAGGACACTAACAAGGTTAAAG
>NW_010119344.1:13429-15915 GCF_000699245.1 Pterocles gutturalis | reverse complement strand
GCGCTCCCGCGCTCGCGGGCGGCAGGGCTCGGCCGCGGCGCTGGTCTATTTTTGGGAGCGCTCCTAAGAATTGTGAGCGTGTTTCAGATGTTAGAGTCTTAGATGGGGGAAAGCTCAAACAGATATTTATAGGCAGATTTAACCATTGTGTGGTCTCTGGGGCCACGTTTAAAGGAACAGCCTCCGAAGCAAATGTGGAGCTGAGTGGTGACCTCTGAGGGTGTGCTGTCCTCTCTGGTTTCTGCGAGCTGATTATCAGCGTAGGCTGGCAATCCCGTCCATGCTCTACCTCGTTCTTGAGCGCAGGGACACAGCCTTTCCTGGACCATAGAGCCTGCTTTCTGTAAGCCTCAGGGAACCCAGGCTGGCTGTGCCTATTGCTGCCCGATCTGGGGCTGCTGGTGCTGAGGCTGCCCTGTGTTTGCGTGACTAGCAAATTGAGGACAAAGATTGTTTTGTCCCTCTTGCCCTGATTTTTTTTCTTTTTTTTTTTTTTTTCTTCTCTTTTTGACAGAGGTTACCCAGATTCCTCCTTTTCCTTGCTGTAAGGAGAAATTGTGCTTTCAGGCATGCTGTCTTGGAAAGATCTTGTCAGATCCATCAGATGTTTTTACCTGCCCTCGTCTTGGGGCCTCTTGCCTGAACGTTTAGGGAAGAGCAAAACCCCTCTGCAGGCTGCGCTGGTTTGTCAAACAGAGCTGGCGGCAAAGTGGAGGAGCACGGGACGTTTCTGTTGACAAACCTATTGGTCACTCTTTCTTTGAGAGCAGCCAGCCTCCTATTTGGGACCTGAAGGAGTTTTGTATTTAACTTGTGTAGTGTGCCTTGAGGTGGGCTTGGCGGAGCTGAGGCACAGCAGCAGAGAGAGCGATCTGGGGGCGAGGAAGAAAGCGATGCCCTCACGTGGGAAATGTAAAGAAATGACAGAAGAATTATCTGGGAGGTGCAGAGGAGAAGGCTCCGGCTCTGAAAGCACGAACAGGGGTGCAGACCTGGGGAGCTGCGCAAGTCTGCTCAGGCTTGCTCCTTAGCTTGATTCTGGGAAAATGAGGGAGCAGCGGTGCTCCTGCGCTAGCGCAGGACACTGGGAGACTGGATGAAAAAGGAATGGAGCTGGGGACTGCCGGCAGAGGCGGTTCTGCCAGGTCAGAGAGTTGTATTGGTGCTCCTGAAAATGGGAAGATTGAGTCTAGCTGTGAGATGGGGGAAGAAGCTGCGGTGTGGGGTAGAAAAGGACATGTGTCCCACATGGATGGGCGGTTGGTCCCACAGTGTTTGAGCTGCCGTGGTTATGCACAGCAGCACGTGTGGCGTGCACCTGAGCTGCATCTTCCCCCGGCCGGGAGCTGGACTAATGCGATGTCTAGAGCTGCACTCTGCAGCATTGCCCAGCGTGAGGGGTCTGGGGAGGCAGTGCCGAGTGGGATGCGGCCGCTTTCCACTTCTCTTCCCACTGCTACGCTCCTGCGGACCAGCTGCAGCTGCTTCTGGTGTTAGAGGCAGCAGGCAGTGGCTGTAGTCCTGAGCCAGGTTCTTGGCCAAGGGTGTCACAGAGATGCTCAGTGTATGCTTCCACGAGCAGAGTTTGTTGTTGTGTACCCTGGTCCCATGCCCAAAGAGGCATGTGGCTCTGCTGGCAAGTCTGGGAACATGACAGAGTGCTGGCCTTGCCTCGGCATAGGACTTCCCAGCGGTGCTGCCGCTGTGTTGGGGATCGACGCTGTGTCTTCGGGGGGTGAGTCTGGAGCGTCCCGTGTTGTCTTTGCACTGATGTGCTGGGCCTGGGAGATGGGAATCTGCAGGAGAGTGGGAGGATGTTGGAGGTGCTTGCTCCCTCGCTTATTCATCCCAGTTTCAGACTGGAGGCCTGGAGAGCAGTCACTGTCGTCCCCGTGTGCGGTCGTGTCCTTGCTGCCGACAGGTGTGTCGAGTTGAGGAGTTCTCCTGTTTCCCTGAAGCTCTTGGTCCCAAGTCAGCACTCGCACCCACCACCGAAATGTGACTTTGGGGTATGAAAAAACCGGGTTCCTCCTGCTCCCCGTGGCACATCTGAGAGTGCAGCTGATCCCGCTGCAGAGCCAGCTGTGGTGCTGGCAGCTGGCTTGTGGTCTGCTCCGCTGCGTGCTGGTGCCGGCTGGCAGCTTTGCCTGTGCGGCTGTCTGACTGCCTCCTGTACCCAGACCGATTGGTAGCAGCGAGGTTGCTCAGCAGGGCCACCGGGCACGCTGGCACGTGTTCCTTTTTTGGCCCCGGGGGAAGGCGGGGCCCCAGCCTCTCTCCTCCTACCTGAGCCGAGGAGGAGAGGACGTGGCAGGGACGACCCCCCCAGCAGGTCGCTGCCAGCCCAGGGATCTGCCCACACTTGCCTGGCCTCCCACAATGGCCCCATTGTTCAGAGAGGGCAAGGAGGAGGCTGCCTGCGGCTCCCTGGGCACCGTTAACCCTCTGCCTGCCAGCGGCAGGACCTGTGTGGAGCGGGAGGTCCG
>NW_010119344.1:9927-13228 GCF_000699245.1 Pterocles gutturalis | reverse complement strand
TTGCTTTGGGGGCAGCCCTCATCCAGCCCCAGCGCGGCCGCCGGTGGTTGCGTCACTCTGGCCCCAGAGCACGTGCCAGAGCAGGACGTGTTTTAGGAATGGGATGTTTGGGGTGTTGGGGTGCTAATTCCAGTGGCTGAGGTATCGGTGTGGAAGCTGTTTAAAGCGATTCCAGCCTGATCAAAGTGCCTTCTTCCTTCCTGTCCTGTAATGTGATCACGGGCCGACGAGCTGCTCTGCTCTGGCTTCTGGTTCCTGTTGTTGTAGAGGCGCAGCCGCGGATGGTGCAGGCATGCCTCGCCAGCGTGCTCACACTGCCGGGCTGTGGGCTCGGAGCCAGAGCGCCGTGTCCGTGTGCCCAAGAGGACAATGAGTACCCTGTCACCGGGCAGAGCTGGACACCCGTGTCCCTCTCTGCGAGCTGGTGCTGCACCGCCCTTGTTCTGGTCGCGGTAATGCTTCCCTGGCAGCTGACGGCAGGATTTCGGGGCTGCTCAGCACCCCAGCTCCGTCGCAGATTTCCTCTCCAGAAGCCGTGGGATGAGGGAGAGGAAGAGGCATTTGGCTGGCATGCCAAGACTGTGTACGGGAAGCCTCCTGGCTGTCAGTCTTCAGCAATGTCGATCCCAGCGTGTCTCACGCTAGCTCGGAGCCTTGCGGATCGGCTCGGTAATCCTGACGGAAGAGAACTTTGAAACCTAATAGATACTGTGTGAGCGTCACCGGTTTGTTCTGTTGCAAACCCCGCAGCCAATTTGCTTATATCACAACCTAAACAGCCACCCTGCTTCCGAAAGGTCTGTTATCTCCACGGCTACCGCTAGATAGCCTCTGCACTCTTCCCCCCTCCTTCGTACCCTGGTCTTTGTTGATGTGGTGGCTTTTCAGTATGCTCTGGTTTTTAAATGACAGCGTAAGCAGGGTTGAGCGTGGAGGCTGGGGTCTGGTTAGACCGTCATGTCTCCGGAGGGGCTTGGTGAGCTGCGGGGGTTTGTATAAGGGCAGAGCAGCCCCTGGGACGTGGGGCAAGGTCTGTGGGGAAGGCCGTGCCTCCCTGCACCCCCCGAGTGGGAGAAGCTGGGGAATTTCAGCTCGAGGTGCGGAGGCGGCTGCTGGGAGGTGCAGCGTGGTGAGGAGGTGGAGCGGTTGCCCTTTCGGGGTGCGCGGTGGGGAAACCCCTTTGCGGATCGGTGCAAGCCCAGACTCTGACGGTAAAGCCAGGTGGGGAGCATGGGCTCCCCTCTCCTTGAGGTCTATCCCCCCTCTCCAGCCCAGCACTGGGGTCCCGGTACTGCCCGCAGGCAGCTGCCACCGCTCAGCAGCAGTGTCTCCGCTGCCCGTGCCGATCCGATCCGCCGGGGAAGGTGAAGGGTTTCCCAGGGTGGAATTTCCTGCGAGGCAGATGCGCGGCGCGGCCGCTTCCCCTCTGACCTTAAACCCCGATGTGCCTTAGTCATGATGGCATGCAAATATGAGTGGGGGCTGGAGGGAGCTGCTGGGAAAAGGAAGTGACCTCAGCCAGGGTTTAAATATAGCGCCCAGGCTCCCTGCGTGATGGGCCTGGTATTTATAATCCCGGAGGAGTGCTCGGCAACTCTGCGCGGCTCTTCTGCAGCCCGGGCGGGCAGAGGGCAGAGCAGGGGGCAGGGTGCCGGGGCAGCCGGCATGGCTTTCCCCATCTTCCCTGCGTTTCTCTGCTGGCTGCCCCTTCCCAGGTGAGCTGGTGTCATACGTGTGCTCATATGTGTACATATGCGTGCTCACGTGTGCAGGCGCAGTGCTGCAGTGCGGGCGGTTTGCTGGCCTGAGGGTGCCCCAGCTGCTGCTTTGGTCACCCCATGGAGCGCAGGCTTGTCTTTGGCACGTCGCATTTAGTGCCAGCGCCGGGCGCAGGAAGGGAGCCCAGCTCTTCCCCAACTTACACACCGGTTGATCTGGAAAATGTGTATGGTCGGGTCAAAGCAGCGCAGCTGGACCAAGTCTTCCTGCGCATGGCTCCGAATGCTGTTTCCTCTGCCACGAGCCTTGGTGCTGGCAGGACGAGCAGCGAGTTGGCCATGCTCAGCCCTGGCAGGCTGCGGGTGCAATGGGTGATGGTGACATCTAGTGGCTTCATCCACAGGCCCAGAGGTGGGGTGCTGGGTGCAACACCCCGGAACATCTCGTGGTGCTTCCAGACACCTGGCATGAAGCTGGAGCTGCTGCGGGCAGCGGACCCCGCAGTGCTCAAGGACGTCGATGTCTCTGGCTTAGAGACGGTGCAGGGAAGGGACCAAGCGTGATGTCCTTGTTGATGATGGCTAGTCTGCCATGGAACCCTGCAGAGAGACTTTCTGCTCAGAAGAAAAGCAGAAACTATTATGTTAAAGCTCGCGAGCTCCTCGGGAAGCTCCAGCATTGCTGGGCTCCAGTCCTGCACGCTGCTGGCATCTCACGGGCTTCTGCGGTTATTGCCAGAGGATCCTCAAGCAGTTACTGAGCTCTAGACACACAGCTCTCCTCGTGGGCGTCGCTGCATCAGGTTTCTACCCGACAGGCATGACGCTGGGCAAGACTTGGCTCCCCCGTGACATTTATGGGGATGTTGGGTTTTCATCGTCTCATCTATGAGCCCTGCTACTCAGGAGAGCCACTGTAGCAGAGGGCAGCTCACCAGGTGGACTTTGCAGCGATACTTGCCCAGTCCCAGTAACCCTGGTGCACGAACACAGTGGGAATTGCCCGAGGAGGCCTTTCAATCCAATGTGACAACAGCACAGGGAGGTCTGTGCTGCAGCCATCCGTTGCAGGCTACAGTGTTACCTGCTGGGAGGGTTTCCACAGGGAAACCACGCCCTCCATGTGGAGGTGAGCTTGTCTTTGCACTGCCCAGCACAGCCGCGCTGCTGGGGTCCGGGCTGGTCGCCTGCCTGGGCTGTGGATGACGGGACAGCTGGCGGTGAGCGTTGGAGGGTTTGGGGTGCATGGTGCCTGCTGCAGAGGGGTTTTGTGTATCCCAGTTTTGCTGCGTGCCTGAGCCGTGCCGCTGGCGTCGGCAAGCAAAGATCCTCGAGGCCCTGAGCAAAGGCTGCGTGGGGTGTCCAGCTGTCACAGCAGCGCGTGACTCTGGCCAGATTTCACACGCTGCAGGAAGAGATCCTGCCTCGGAGGAAATCATAGGATCATAGAATGGTTTGGGTTGGAAGGGACCGTAGAGATCATCCAGTTCCAACCCCCTGCTATGGGCAGGGACACCTCCCACCAGCCCAGGTTGCTCAAAGCCTCATCCAGCCTTGTGTTGGGGGGCTCAGAGCTGGACACA
>NW_010119344.1:5306-9755 GCF_000699245.1 Pterocles gutturalis | reverse complement strand
GCGGCAGCTGATGGGATGATCCTACAGGCCTTCGACTCCAAAGAGCCACCAAGAAGCAAATAAACGGGCATGTGAGGCAAAAAAAGGCAAAAAGAACGGAAAAAACCCCAGTGAGAGTGCTCTCATCATCACCAGCAAGTATTCCAGATCCTGGCCAAAACAGCTGCCTTAACTGGGTCCTGCCCCCTCAGAACCCAATGGAGCCCAGACCCAGCCTGGAAACCCCCCTGGAACCACAGGGCAATCTAGAACTTTCAAGAGAGCTTGAACGTGATCTAGAACCTGCTCTAGAACTTTCAAGCGATCCAGAATGTTGTCTAGAACTTGCTCTAGAAATGACACCGAATGTTCAAGCAAGCTAGAGCATGATCTAGAACCTGCTCTAGAACCACAAAGTGATCTCTCCTGTTTTCCATCTCCCGACACCCCCAAGTCCTTCTCCTCAGGGCTGCTCTCCAGCCGTTCTCCGCCCAGCCTGGACTGGTCCCTGGGATTGCCTCCACCCACGGGCAGGACCTTGCCCTTGGCCTTGTTCAGCTCCATCAGGTTGGCACGGCCCCACCTCTCCAGCCTGCCCGGGTCCCTCTGGATGCCATCCCTTCCCTCCAGCACCTCCCCTGCACCACACAGCTCCGTGTTGGTGCCACACTTGCTGAGGGTGCACTCCGTCCCGCTGTCCCTGTCGCCGACAAAGATGTTAAACAGCACCGGTCCCAGCGCCCGTCCCCGAGGAACGCCACTCGTCACCGCTCTCCATTCGGACACTGAGCCGTTGACCACAGCTCTCCGAGTGCCACCATCCAAGGTCCCTGAGCAGCAGCAGTACCTTTGGAAGAGATTTCTGGCTTTGCTCCCTGACCTATGAGATGCTGCTACAGCACTGCAGCCCACTGAGCTGCAGTGTGCCGGTGGCTGTGCCACCCAGCACGTGGGGCGCCCGGAGCTTCGGGCAGCTCTCGCACTGGCCTGTCCCCAGTACAAAATAATTCCTTGTTATCGTCCCAACAGAGCTGCGTGTGACTGTCGAGTAATGCCTGGCACATGCAGGGTTTCTGTAGGGAAGGTGCCAGTTGGACTGGGAAGCTGGACGGATCTGCAAATTTACTTATAGACCTGGAGACTCCCTGCGCGCAGGACAGTGCAGTGAACAGCAGAAGAGTGGGAGAAACTGTTGAGCTGGGGGCAAGGCATCGTTCCCGAGACAGCTCCAAATGGCAGGAGGTCACCAAGGTCTGCCAAGATGACTCAGAACCAGTAGGATTGAACAGAGCGTTGGGTTCTCTCTGCAGACCTTTTAGAACCCTCCCGTACAGCTTGTGGGGGTAGCACCTTTTCTGCCATTTAGAGGGGCGTGAGAAGGATTCAAGAAATGAATAGAAGAGAAAAAGGGCTTCTCTGGGCTGTCTGTCTTGCTGGTGTAAGAGCAGGACAGTTTCATAACGCATTCAAAACAGACAACCCTTGGCAGCGTGAGCGTTGCCCTGCAGAGCTCTCTGCCTCCCAATGTCTTTGAGTCCGGCCGGCTGAAGCAAGAGAGAGTTCTCTCTAAAATGAGAACGTCTTTAGCAGTAGCAGCCTGGGTTCAGGTTGTTCTCATGGGTGGTAAACACGCTCGGGTGAGTGCTCCTGCACGGGGATGAGGGAGATGCTCCTGCAACCGTTGGTTGCTAAATAATGTGCTGGCTCAGAGCTGTGCCCGTTGGGCTCGGGTGGGTTCCGGGGCTCGTCTCCTGTTAGAGCCCATCGCTGACTCTTGGCTGGAGCTGGCTGGGTGACAGCAATGCTGTTTCGCTACTGGTTTTGAGGGTTTTGTTTCTCACTGGAACAGACTCAAAACCCATTGAATGGTCTTGCGAAAAGGATTGTTTTGGAACAACCATTTTTGCATGGAAAAGGTCAAGTTTCTGATTCTGGTCTTTTTCTCAAATCAGAAATGATCCAAGAGTCTCGGACTTCAGAAGTTTTGCTTCTGGAAAGGTTGTCGTAGTCTTTGCCTCTGTGAAATACTCTGACTTGAACTAAATAGTTTGGTATTTCTTTGGAGGTGTTCCAGCCCCTTCTGCTGTTAACCCTGGGAGGACTGGAAATCGAGGAGTGGTGTTAGGCAGCGTGCCTGTGATCTCAGCCAGATTTGGGGTAAGAGGTATTTCAGGAGGGGGCAGTGGGTCTCTGAGGTCTCTCCTTTTGCTGGTCTCTGCCTAATGCCTTTCTACGAGAAGCCTTTGAGCTTGCTTAGGACCTCTCATTTCCAAAGCCAAAGCGTTCTGGTGTCCATGGGACATTTTGGATTGGGCTTGTCTTGGGATTGCCGCTCGTAGTGAGCGGGTGGGTGGTCGTCAGCGCGGGTGCTGGGAGGGTATTTGCTGCAGCCTGGTCTTGCTGCATCCTGGACCGGCTGGCAGAAAGGGGCCAGGGGACTTTCTGCTCATTGCATCACTGTCATGACCCATCTCGCGTCTGTCTTGTCCTGGGGTGTTGGTGAGCTGCAGGGCATGTCAGCACAGCTCCAGAGGCCTGGGCTTTGCTCCTCGCTGCGTGTGCACAAGTTGGTAGTCGTCTGGGTTTCGCAAGAGCTCTCCCCAGCATCTGATAGGAGGGAGGTGTGGCGAAGCTCCTTCCTTTGGAATCGTGGTGACTCTGGTTTCCCGGCTTCCTCTCTCGCCCTTTCTCCCGACAGGGATAGCTCGGCAGCGATGTCAGCCAGTGCCGAGGCGTGGAACCTGCGGGCAGGCTGGCGGCTTTCCTGCCCCGTCGGGAGGTGGGCGCGGGCTCTGCATTCTTGTGGCAGTGTTGGGAATCTGTGTTATCGTCCTTTGGAGCAAGCGGGAGCATGATTCACCAGAAAGTCCTCCGGGAACGCAGTGGGGTTTCAGGTTTCTTGAACTATCAGCTAGCAATTCTGGGATTGGGAATATGTCAGCCCGGTCTCTCCTCGCCTGGAGCTCCCTCCTCCCCCTCTGCTGCTGTTCAGACCGTAATGGAGGAGACTTGCTGAAAGCAGGTTTTGTTGTTTTGTTTTGAGGTTTCTTGTCTGCTGAGGTCCCAGTCTTTGATTTGAAGCTGTGTATTTTCAGATGTATTGGCTGCAAGTACTCTCCCTCTGCATTTAGATGTAGCTCTTCGTTCAGCAGATACTGACTGTGCCTCGCAAGCCTCCCTGCTCGCATGAGGTAGGCTGGGTTGTCCCCCCGTTTGATGACGGAGGAATTGAGGCACCCAGACAGAGCACATCTTGCTCAGGGTCACTCGTGGAATAGGCAGCAGCCGGGGATAGAAGCAAGGAGTTCTGGCTCCTTGCTCTAGCCACTGGGAAGCAAGTTGGCTATTGTCTTTCAGACTGCTGGGCTGGAGTGGGTGTGTTGGTAAATTGCAGAGGGAGCCAGATTTCTATGCAATCTCCTTTTTGTCACGTTCTTTTCAAGATGTTTCAGATCATTTATTTCCCTGTGTCAGTGTATCTACTTTCTAATTAATACTCTTCTGTGGCCCAGATGTGTGGCATGCCCGCTGGAATCCAGTTTGGATCCAGGGGCGTGCGCACGGAGCTTATGGCAATCGAGATGCCTATCGGCGCGCTGCAACCAGAGCGATGGGAGGCTGGGGTGGATCCCCGCTATGCAGCTGCAATGGGATCCAACTGTTGCTACTCCTCAAAGCAGAGCAGGATCTGCAGGCAGCTGCTGCTGGCCGTGCTCCCGTGAGGATCTGCGAAGGGAGTGCGCTCAGTCCCAGCCCAGGCTGGAAGAGGAGGGCTTCCCAAGGCTGAGCCAGGGCCCCCGGCAGCCCAAGGTGGCTTTCCATCCTGCGGCTGGCTGAGGCGAGGCGCTGGGTGTCCTCCCTGGAACACCAGCCTGCTCCCAACATGAAGGATGAAGATAGGTGCCCCAAAAACGTTCTGGAGGGACCTCGCAGACAGTGAGGCTCATCCCCGCTGCTGGCAGCGCCTGAAGGTTTTGCTGTTGTGACTGCCAGGTCCTTGGGGGTCGACGTGGGTGTTCCCCGCAGTCTGACCTGAGCACTGGAGGGGCAGGGGGTGCAGCTCGAGCATCAGCCTTTGGACTCTGCAGGTGTGGTCTTAGGGGGGCCCCGGTTTTCCTCCTCCCTCCCTGTGGCACTCACGTGCCGGTGTGACGCCGTGCTGGGGTTGTGCTGCAATGCTGCTGAGCGTTCACGTTTCCAGCGCAGCGCTTTGGGGTCTGCTTTGAATGCAATATCGTGTCCGCGCAGATGTGCCGCGGGCAGACCTGCGTCTCCCAGCCTGTCGTTGCTGCGTTTCTGGGGGTGGCCGTGAGAGCCCCCCCTCGGCTGCTCCAGCCGCACCCTGGCGTCAGTGGGTTTGCGACCCTCAGGACTGCGGCGTTGCAGAGCTCACCGAGCGCGGCAGGCGGGGAGCTCTGGGCCACCAGCAGCGGGAGCTGCTGCAGGGCTGGCTTTCTGGAATGCTGTCTG
>NW_010119344.1:4865-5284 GCF_000699245.1 Pterocles gutturalis | reverse complement strand
TCCCTGTGGCTGGCCAGCCCGCGGCTGCAGGCAGCGTGCGTGCTTCACGCTGCAGCTTGTGCCATATGGACCTTCTCCTCCTCCACGCTTGCCCTCTCCGTGTCTCCTTCCCTGCTCTGCTCCCCTCCCCCTGCGAGCCGCTTGACGGAGCGGTTGGGCCGGCACTGGGCGGGCAGCTCTGACATAAATCTCTCCTGGTGTGGAATGAGGGGTATAAATATCCAGAGAGTGATGTGATCTTTCCAGCTGCTATTAATAGGTCCCCGGAGAACAAGAGCGAGCGAGCGAGACTGGCTGACACTTAAAGGGCTAGCAACTCCCTTATGTGCTGTGAAAATTAATCAGCGCTGTGGCTCACCATCTTCCTCCAGGCTAGAGCAGAGCTCTCCCCGAGGAGGCGGGGAGGCGGAGGGGGGTGC
>NW_010119344.1:4074-4602 GCF_000699245.1 Pterocles gutturalis | reverse complement strand
CTGTTGGGTGTGATCTGCCCTTCTCTTTTGTGCTGTCCTGGGTACGGTGTTTTGCCCTAGCGGAGCGAGTGCCTGGCTTTTGCCGATGGTATGTCTTCAGGCCCGCCTTCAGCAAGCCAGGAGCAGCGTGCGCAGTGCTGCTGAGCTCTTGCGGCGCTGTTTGGAGATATGCGGGGTTTGGTCTGGAGCTGGTGCTTCCTGTCCCTGGGTGGCAGAAGAAATCTGTGCACAGCATCTGGCCTGTTCCGTCCAGATGGGAGGAGCAGAGCCTGGGCCCAGTCACTCGGCGTGCTGGGAAATTCCTCTGCCTGTGCACGGGAAAGGTTATTGAGCGCACCGTGGGGGTGTCATGCAAAGCACGGAGCAGAGCTAAGCAAACAAGGAGTGATGCCTCAGCTTCCATGAACACATGGTTTACCCTCCTTTCCCCCTGCTCCTTGGGAAGCAGAGAAGACTGTGACAGGCAGCAGGGTCTCTGCAGCTTTGGGGTGACTGGCTGGCATGGTGAGGAGGCTGCAGCAGAGGAAC
>NW_010119344.1:0-4053 GCF_000699245.1 Pterocles gutturalis | reverse complement strand
CACGTCTTCTAAATGAGGAAAGCGAGGAGCAGTTCTCATGGGAATGTGCGTCTTCCTGCAGTGGGACTGTCTCTGAGGGCTTAGGGTGAATGCAGGTCAGGCCAGGAGGAGCCGGTGTCTAAGAGCTGTGTCTGAAGGTTGGGGACATCCTCTGTCCGCGGCGGCAGCCCCATGGGGGGAGGCTGGATGATGCCCCACGCTGCCTGTGCCGTGGTGAAGGCTCCTCGCTGGAGAGGGGCAGGAGGGATGCACCCTGCCGTCACCAGGGTAGGCTGTTGAACAGGGGGTTAGCAGCCACCCTCCAGAACACGCAATGTGCTCAGGTGCTGCAGAGCCGTGTCCTGGTCATCCGCAATGCCCGTGCGGAGGTCTGAGGGGAGGAATCCCTGTGTGAGCCTAACAGACTCTGCCAAGGGAAACGGACCTGCCGGGAGGGCTGCTGCAGCTTTGCTCGTCTGCGTGCGCAGCCTCCAGCCCCGACGCCTGCACACTCTGCCCCCAAAGGCTCTGCCTTGGCCTGTGCCTCTCTGCAGAAAGCTGGGCTGGGTCTGGAGTGGGAGAGCCTCACCCTGCTGTCCTGGTGGCCCGTTGCATCATCCTGCTGGCCTGCAGGAGCCAGAACAGTCCCTTGGGCCCCCAGCAGAGATGGGGTACCGCGTAGCTGGTGAGTGCCTGCGCTCCTGGCTCTGCCCTCGCCTTGCAACCCACTGCCTCTGTCCCCTCTTCGTCCTTCAGTGCCCCGTCCCAGCTGTCTCTTTGTCACCTTGCATCAAGGCCATGTGCTGTCTGCTCAGCGGTCTCCTGTGTGTTTTGCAGAGCAGAGGAGAATGATGTAGCAGCAGAGGGGTCCCTAAAAGCGGGAGGGCACCAGATTCCTCCTCAGTTGTCCGAGCCCTGGGAACACCTGTGAAATAGCTGGAAGGATCCTTCTGCTCACCAAAGGGCCAGGCTGGCGTGGAGCGCCCTGTTCTTGTCACGGCCTCAGGAATGAGGGCTCTCTTGTCCCCGCCAGTGCCTGGGAGCACTGGCAAGCCTGCCCTGCCTGGGGGGAGTTTGCTGCTCATCCGCACGCAGCCGACTGCGGAGCGGGATCCTTTGCACACAGGGGCCAGGGCTTGTTGCCGGCACAAGTGGCTCAGGGTTGTGCCTCGCTGCGGGCTTTGGCCCTGCGACCGAGCAGCAGCCCCGGCGCCCCATCCCTCGGCAGCGTCCCCGCCGGGGCATCATGCTCACTCGCTGCCCTCCTCTCTTGCAGGTTTCTGACCGAAGGGCCTGGGAGCTCCCTCCACTGGCGCTGTGGGAAGCTTTAGCCAAGCCAATGCACCCTGACAACAAACTGCCCAGCCATGGCAAGGCAGGCGGCAGCAGTGCCCCGGCTCAGCACCACAACGTGAGCCAAGCACCCACCTGCAACCTGGGCTCGAAGGGTGTGGGGGCAGGCAGCCATGGCAGCAAGGCCACTCAGATCTCCCCTGGCAACTCTGGACTGAAAAACAGCCAGAACACTGTCCCAAACTTCAGCTCCTTGAAGGGCAAGGTGAAACGAGAACGAAGCATCTCGGTGGACTCCGGCGAACAGCGAGAAGCCAGCACCCCTTCCCAGGACGCAGAATCAAAAGGTAATACTCTCCTAAACCTTGCCTCAGCACGTCCTCCTTGCAGTTGCTCTGAGCGTCCTGGCAGGACCTGGGATGGGAGCAGCTGTGAGCATCTTGGGTTTCCGTGCTGCAGCTTCTGTCTGGGCTTGTCCCGGCTGCCCGTGCATCTTTGCATCGCTGCTTGTCACATCTGTGGTTTAGGGACCAGAATGGCTGAGCGTTGTCTTTACATCTCATTCCCTAAACTGTTTGTTACACTGAGAATCTGGGACTCTGGTTTTCATGGGCTACGGAGGCTGGCTAAGTGCAAAGTTTCAACTCAGGACTGAGTTGAGCTGTTTTCTGTCTTCTCGCTGTTGGCAAAGAGCTGCCTTTGTGGTGTTCCTGCAGCTGCAGCTGCCCAACGACTCAGTCGTGGTTAGTGAGGAGGTGCTGCGAGGGTCGCTGTCTGAACAGTTCTGTGGTTTCATCAGCGATGGATGACTCTTCCGTTACAGCACACGGCTTCTGGAAAAGGGCTGAGTCAGTGCTTCCGAACCCTCTGCCTCCCCTGTCCCCAGCAGCCTTCCCTGGAGCCTCTTGCGTTGCACCAAGCTCTGTGCTCACTGGCTGCGTGGGATACTTGAGCATCTTGCAGGGGGTTGTCAGAGGAGAAATCCCAGCGGTGCCCTCGGTTCCAGCTGAGACTCACGCCCAGTCCCCAAACACGGAGCCGCTGTTCTGGCTCGTGCCCCTCAGCATTTGGTTTCACAGCCAGAGCTGTGCTTGTTGCCCGACTAGCTTAGCCCAGAGCTGTGCCTTGGAAGAACGGGTAGAACGTGCCTGAACAGAACCCCCAGGAAAGCTTTCTCCCCATTGCATTAGGGGCTACTATATGCCCCTGATTATAAGCACTTGTAGCTTTATCCCAGTCCTGCCTTGTAGCCCACACTTCCACAGGAAAATTACTAAAATGGCTTGGTCAGGCACGTGCCCTCCCATTCAGTTTTCAGGTTTTAATTGCTAAATCACAGACCCCTCAGATTTAGGGTTAATGCCCAAAGCTCTCTGGTCTGGAACAGGAGTTGGACATGTCCCGTGCTTGCAGACTCCTTTCAGACGGTAAGAAATACATCTCATTCTGAATCGCTGGCTCTCACCGGAGCGTCCCACCAGGCCTGGCTGCAAAGACAAGGAGCCCAGACTGAGCAGATGCTTCCGGATC
This sequence comes from Pterocles gutturalis, assembly GCF_000699245.1. Classification (NCBI taxonomy): domain Eukaryota; kingdom Metazoa; phylum Chordata; class Aves; order Pterocliformes; family Pteroclidae; genus Pterocles; species Pterocles gutturalis. Next base: position 1,251 of record NW_010119344.1, on the reverse strand, counting down.
TTTGCCAGGGCTGGGCAGATGTCAGCGTACGGCTTCTCACCCAGCCGGGTCGGCAGTGCCAGCGTGCAGCAGGCAGCTGGGCAGGGCCCCAGCCTTCCCAGCCCCTGCCAGGTCTCCGCAGCTCTTCTGATGGCTCTGTCCCTTTGCAGGTGAGGTGGCTCCCCGTAGCAAGCGGCGCTGCGTGCTGGAAAGGAAGCAGCCGTACAGTGGGGACGAATGGTGCTCTGGGCCGGACAGCGAGGAGGATGACAAGCCCATCAGCAGTGCACACAGTGAGTGTCTACCTCCTTGCCAGCCCAGAAGCTTGACTACAGCCTGGTCCCCGCTGCAGCTCGGCAGGGCAGATGGCACTGGCTCCCTTAGCTTTGCCTGTGTGTGTTGACTTCGCCGGGTGTGTGGCACGCTGTTGGCGGTCGTTGTGCTGTGAGAGTGTTTGTGGCCATGCAGCGAGGTCTGGGACCTGCTGAGATGCTGGAGGGGAAGGTAGCGATGCTGGATGTCCCTGCTGTATGTTGCTCTGGCCATACCAGCGGCAGAATTGCCATCTTGGAAGTCTGGTTCAGTGTGCCTATGCTGGTCACAGCGGCAGCCAGGCCACGCGACATGCATTGCCCTTGTCGCAGCAGCTGAGTCCGTGCCAGGCCATCCACCCGGCTCTCTGCAGCCATGCTTTAAAGGCAACTGAGGCTAAAGAGGCTCTTGGCATCTCGACGGTGGTTCAGGCAGGGTTGAGCTGGCCAAGGTGTGCAGGGTTCAGGGCAACACACTGTAGGTCTCTCTTGTTTTCCAAAAGCACCAAAACGCTTGGATTTGTTTGTATCTCGAATTCAGTGGCCTTTCAAATTGCAACAGGGAGAATATCTGAGAGAACAGGGCAAGGTCCTGCGCAGCTGATGGAGAACACGAAAGTGTGGAAAACCAAGCAGAGGGTGGCATTTGTGCCTGCTGGTGCGCTGTAGCCATCCTCTGCTCCAAGATCTGCCCCATCAGAGCCAGTCAGGGTGGGGGCCGTCCGGGGACAGGGGCTGGCCCTTCGGATGCCCCTGTGCCGGGGCCGAGGTGCTGGCCGAGGGGTGTGGGCTCTGTAGGGAGCTCCGTGGCGGGGGGGAGCAGGGGACCCCCCCTGGGTTGCAGGATGTGTGTGTGCCAGGGGGCAGGGAGGGGATTGGGATGCTCGTTAGTATTCATTGCGAATGTTATTGAATACCGGCTGGCGATTGGTTGATGATTAATCAGTAATTAATCTCCGCT
>NW_010119343.1:2980-5557 GCF_000699245.1 Pterocles gutturalis | reverse complement strand
CCCAAAACTGAACTCAGTATTCAAGGTGCAGCCTCACCAGCACCGAGTACAGGGGCACAATCACTTCCCTAGTCCTGCTGGCCACACTGTTTCTGATACAGGCCAGGATGCCGTTGGCCTTCTTGGCCACCTGGGCACACTGCTGGCTCATGTTCAGTCGGCTGTCAACCAACACCCCTAGGTCCCTCTCTGCTGGGCAGCTTTCCAGCCACTCTCCCCCAAGCCTGTAGCGTTGCAGGGGGTTGTTGTGACCAAAGTGCAGGACCCGGCGCTTGGCTTTGTTGAATCTCATACAATTGGCCTCAGCCCAATTCAATTCAACTCCTTGATATGTGCAGCTAGACAGATAGAGAACCAACACAAAACAAATGATACAAAATCAGAACACTGAGTAGTTATCCAGTGAGTTATTTCAAGAATGGCCAATATGTCTTGAACTCTGCTCAACATAATCTTGAATTGCACATCAAAGCAGGGATCTAAAGCACTGGCACTACCCTTGTCTGAATTGTAATGCAGAGTGAGGCTGAGTAAAAAAAAAATATCCTTATATGTTATACGGAGAGAGACAGAGAGAGAGAAAGAAGTAAGTTTCCATCTCTTTGTTGTGGTAACATGAGATTTTTTTTTTATGCAGTTCAGCAAGAAAAAAATATATCTCTGGGGTTTGGAAAGAGAAATTAGAATATTTTACCTTTTTTTTGGTTTTTGCCCTCCTTAACTAGAAGCAAGTTGTTGACTCAAGACCCAGAGGCTAGGAGCAACTTCAAGCCTTACTTACATAATTAAAGAAGAACTGATGCAAACACATTTGGAAAATATAACGGCATGTATATAAGCACTTTACAAAGTATTTTGACTACTGAACAATAATATAGTACAAAGACTTACTTACTGTTTGTTGATCTATAATTACTATACCAAAATCACAGTGTAACAGACGTGTTGCAGTTCGAGACTGAAATACAGTGTCCAGGGCACTTTATCTACAGCAATGATGGTAATTTTTCCTTTGGAATTTGTTTAGTCATGTCATTCACCCTATTTAATCACTTACCGTATGTTCAAGTGCGGTTGTGTTCAAATTTTTTACAATTCCTTTCTGTGTATTCACATTAAAATTAATGGAATGACAGGAATATTTTCCCAAAACACTTACTTTAAAGAAAATTCTGGGGAGTTGTGAAAATGAATTTTTACATGCAAAATAATCAGCTTTGTCAGTAAATCATTGTCAGTGATGATTTCAGCTAGTATGATATTTAATTGAAACCAATTAAAAATATGTTTTGGTTTTTAGCTATGGGGGTAAAAAAAAAATCACTATTTTGTATTGTGGACTGCAGCTGACAACTATATGCGTAGAGCAACAAGAATGTACCTATTGCCACATAGGTACACAGTCATGCAGAGCCTTCCATATCACCCCAAAAGTTTTAGGTGTATGATATAACTGAAGAAAACAATTTAAAATTCAACTGGCTTGCTGAGTTTTAAAAAATATTGTCACTGTATGAAGTACAAGTAACCTTTAAAACTGTAATGTGGGCTGATCTTTGCAACGGAGGGCAAATCCAGGTTCTCCTTTACCAGGTAGGTATATTTAACCATAAAGACCAGACACATGATCCCCAGCAATGATGGCTAGCCTAGGTCTTGCTGCTCTTTGAAAAGTCTGTGCTTGTCAGCTTTGACATGAGCCTTCTGCTAGTCTTCTGATAGATATACTCCATTTTGTCTTCTCCATAGTCTTCTCCATGATGGGTTTGTAAAACTGCAGGTGAGAGAGACGGCTTTGATAAGACCTTTGCCTTACAAGGCAAAATTCAGATAATTTGGCTCAAGATCGTGAGAAAGTTACTCATGAGTTAACAGATACCTGATATAAATATGAAAAGAAGTTATATTTTATCCCTACAAGAGGTTTTATTTAAGACTGTCACACTTCATCTTTGTGAAACGCAGGCATAAACCTGGTATCCCGGGAGTCAGACTTGCTGTCTACAATGGTATAGGACTTCCAAAAAATGCAAGGTCCTGTTCAAGCAGGTAATAACAACTCTTTACAGGCATCACCAAAACTAGAAAAACTCAAAGGAGGCTGAAGCACGACTTGCTCTGCTGGAAGGGAGAAGAAAGAATGAAAGAGAAAAGGAGGTAGAAATAAACAGTTGGCAGCTTCTAGCCATGACACCAAGGCAGAAGGGCAATAACTGTTCTCAGTCCCTCCTTGCTTGCCTCACCCCTTCCTGAAGGACATGGAAGAAAATACAAGAGGGAATTTTCCATCTCCAATTCTTTCATGTATTTCTGGCACATCTGTCTCATCCCCTGTCTCTTCACACGGCTACCTCCTAATTCAAGCATTTTCTTGCTTGAAGCCAGATTTCCTTTCTCCCCAGGGTTTGTCTCAGCCAGAAAGACTCTCATCCAGCCTCAGTTGCCCTAGACCTACGACCTGGTTTTCTACCTCAAACTGAAGCAAATCTTCCCAGTCCCCATCTGTGACATATTTCTCCAGCCAGCCTCAGCCTCCACTTTACTCCTGTTCCTAACACTTAGCTCTAGTCAGGAACT
>NW_010119343.1:753-2949 GCF_000699245.1 Pterocles gutturalis | reverse complement strand
TGGGTTACCACTTCCCTCCACCCTCACGTACACGGCCATAACACGTCCTTCTTCCCTGCACAAGCAATCCCAGACCACAGGAGCAATTTCACCACTAGCATGTTTTTGCCCATGTCTCTTCCACAGATCTTCATACCGGTGTAGCTTTTGCCTCCTCTAAACCGTAGTCAGGCAGTTTCTCTCTGCTCTCTCTGGGCCCCGCTCTTCTCTCTTACTGCATGGTCCCACTGCAGCGCAGCCCTTGGACTGAAGCACATTCGGTCCCCCTGAAGCTGGCCCATGTCACATGTTTGAGAGGCAGTCAGGATGGCAAGGAACCAGCACAGACACAGAGGAATGACTGGTCAGAGATATTGGTCACTAAAACTGCTGCAGACCGTGTACAAACCACGGTAATTTGAAAGCCAGCATTTGAAACACTTGCCCGGGAAGAAGTAAATGCCTATCTCTGGCACAAAAGGCTGACTGTGCGAAGAAATTCAATCCATGTAGTTGAAGTCTGAGAGAATTAGAAGCTTGTTAAATAGAGTCATAGAATGGGAAATTTCAGATGTTCTTTTTTATGAGGTAGCGCATAGGGAAAAAGGGGAAAGGAAAGAGACAGTGTCAGCCCTGCCTGTGGTATCCAGAGCTTTATCTTCATTGTCTATTGACTGTGACCTTACAATGAAATATCACTGTCTAAAACACAATGACAGTCTGTGAAGCAGGCATGAGGTTTCAGTCTTCCCTACTGCTTTAAACTAGGCTTGCTCTGACTCTCTTCTGAGCCTGGTGAAATCTTTGTAGTGAGTGTCTGCTTCAGCAGGGAAGGCAGTAAGTTACTCTGGTTGCTCCAGTTTCAAATAGTATCAGATGTTCTACAGAGAGACAGAGGTTTGAGTCTCTTCACCTGGAGAAAACTGAGCCCAGACCTCACACATCTAGAGGGGGTGCCCTAACAACAAAGCTGGAGAAGTGCCTTTAAAAAAAAAGCATGCCTCCTGCTCCTGCACGTGCTCACTGAAAGAAAATAATTTTCTATGAGAGGAGAGACCTTGCTACAATGTACCAGACACCAAACGAGACACCCAACCCCAGTTATGTGGTACAACCATGTGAATTCTTTTACCCGCTCCTTCATCCTCAGATTCCCCATCAGCTTAGTCCAGGTGGCTCCTCTTCAGTGCGCCAATTGTTCTGGTAGCTAACAGCATGGTTTGGGTTTCATTCTTCTAACAAGCTAGAATATCAGATACTGCAAGTGTTCTTCAATCACTAGTGCTGTCACGGAGACATGGTGGGATGAATCGCATGACTGAAACACTGTGATTGAGGGCTACAGGCTTTTCAGAAGCGATAGACAGGGTATGAGGGGAGGGGGAGTTGCCCTCTATGCTAGGGAGTGGAGAGATTGCGAAGAGCTGCATCTGAGAAACAGTCATGACCATGTTGAGAGCTTATGGGTTAAAATCAAGGACCGGTCCAGCAAGGGACATCTAGTGCTTGGGGTCTAATTCAGGCCACCTGATCAGGGAGAACCTGTTGACAGGCCTTCTTGCTTCAGCTGCACGAGGTGTCACACTCGCAGGCTCTTCTCCTGATGGGGGATTTCAACCACCCAGATATCTGCTGGGATAACAACACTGCAGGCTGCAAACAATCCAGGAGACTCCTGGAGTCTATTGAGGATAACTTCCTGGTCCAGATGGGCCGAACCAAGGGGAAGCTTTACTAGACCTGGTGCTCACCAATGTAGAAGAGAGCATTAGAGAGGTTAAGACTGGGGGCAGCCTGGGCTGTCATGACCACGCCCTGGTGGAGTTTGTGATGTTGAGGAATATGAGCCTGGCAAAAAGCAGAGTCAGGACCCTGAACTGCAGGAGAGCAAACTTCCATCTGTTCAAGGAATTACTGGATGGGTTACCCTGAGAAACTGTTCTTAATGGCACAGGAGCAGAAGAGAGCTGGCAGCTCTTTTAAGGACACCCTTCTGAGAGCACGAGAGCTCTCCATCCCCCAGCAGAAGAAATCAAGCAAAGGATGTGGGCTACCGGCATGGCTGAGCAAGGACCTGCAGCTCAAACTGAAGGAAAAGAGGGAAATGTTCTGGAAGTGGAAGCAGGGTTATGTAGCTTGGGAAGAATATAGGGGTGTTGTCCAGATGTGTAGAGACAGGATCAGGAAAGCCAAGGCACAGATGGAGTTGAACTTGGC
>NW_010119343.1:0-521 GCF_000699245.1 Pterocles gutturalis | reverse complement strand
CAGACTGAATGACAGTGATTAGCAAAGCACTGAGCAGAATTTAGTCATCGAGTATTATGTACGTGAAACATTGAAGGTAAAACCTCAAAGACATTTAACCAGAAAAAAGATTATGTCAAAGGTAAGTATGAATAACATCTCTTCAGTGTATTTTGAGCAAGTGTGGAAACAAATAATAATATTCATATATGGAAACTGTTACTGACAGTAGATTAATAGAATGTTGTCAGTGATTTTTTTCTTTAAATAATCTAAATATAAATCTAAGAGCTTAAGACACACATGAGACCAAGAGGTGATCCGAGACAGCCCACATGGCTTCACCAAAGGCAGATCTTGTCTGACCAATCTGGTGGCCTTCTATGATGGAGTGACAGCATTGGTGGACAAAGGAAGGGCGACGGATGTAATTTACCTGGACTTGTGCAAAGCCTTTGACATGGTCCCTCACCACATCCTTCTCTCTATATTGGAGAGATATGGATTTGAACAATGGACTGTTCAACAGATAAAGAATTGGT
>NW_010119342.1:389-23767 GCF_000699245.1 Pterocles gutturalis | reverse complement strand
CTCAAACACAAGCCAAACCATGAAGAACAGAGGGGCAGGTCAATGCTCCCCGGAGGTAGAGCTGCTGTCTCAGGGGGCTCATACATGTCAAGGCCGGCAGCTGATAGATCACAGGACTGCACAATAAAAGACCTTGTCCATGGTAGGAAAATGACCTGTTACTGACAGCTTATTGTTAGTAACAGCTCCTCGCAGCCCCCTAACCTCAGCTGTGTTGAAAAGAGGCTGGTAGCTAGCACAAAAGGAAATGAATAGCTTTCAAAAGCCTGATGAACCCAGTAGCTTTCCACACTGGGTCAGAAGGCAAAGTCCGGTCCTGTTTCACACACCGCAACACCGAAACAATCACAAGCACCACAACCATCACAAGCACCACAACTTGGGGGACCTCATTTCTGCAAATATTATTAGCAAGCCTCTCCCTTCCTGTCAAAACGACCAGAGTAAAGATAGGCTTAAAAAAAGGTCTTTTTCTTCTCGAGCAGCTTCCATGTAAAACTAAACCCATCATGTTCTCAAATGACCTCCTGCTTACCACAGCTTGTTCTGCCTTTGTGTCCTCACCTGGATGGGGGGAGAAGACACTGGAATCCACAGCCTTGCTCGGGAAGGTAGATAAAAGGTGAAACACAAGTTACAAAGGCCAAAGAGATTATCAAACAAAAGCTCCTAGTGTTCAGACACAAAGCCAACAACAGCACTAATTTAAAAGCAATAAACTTCCCTATAGGGAAACAAAAGCTCTTCACAAACAGTTGCCTTCACTTTCCAGCTCCCTATGTATCCCGTCACACAGTAAAATTCATAGAGCTCGGTATGACCTCCTTCTCTTACAGTAGCTTCATCTTTCTCAAAAACTCCCAGCATATTTTGGGGTCATTCTGTAACGTACAGGAGCAATCACCAGATCTCTCCGCCCACAGCAACTTCTTCCAAACCCTCTAGCTCTTCTTCCATGTCGATGGGTTTTCTCCACATTCTTCCTTCTTTTATGCAAGCAGACTAACGACCAGCTCCTGCAGGAGACTGGATTAAGAGTCCTAAAAATCTTTGACATGAAAGGATTTTAAATTACTATTTTCACTGACTAACAGTGACTAAGATTGGTCTGTTTACCAAAGGGCCTTTTTCTCAAGCAGAAAAAAAAGCCCTGAAGTCTGGATTACGAACTACTAAAATAGCAAAGTATTTTGAAAGTGCACCGGTTCTGACAGGAAATGGGGACCGAAATGCACTTAATGAAGGGAGGCGGGGAAAACAGCAGAACGATTCTGGACATGGCAATTCATGGCTTTACTCATATTTTCAGTTGCTTATAAAGGAAATTCTGACAGCTGCCAATACAAACAGAGTGAGAGCACTAACACAGCGTACAATTTCTGAACGTGTACGCTCATGGGTGTGGAAGAGACAACAACCCCCAGCAAAGCCTGCGGGGGTTCCAACGCGTACTCTAATTTTGTCCAATTTAGAGAACTTAAAAAGGAGCGGGGAAGAACCATGCCTTTCATGAGACCCTCTTTTCTAATCTTTCCTGTCTCCAAACCTTAACAAGGCAGTCCACGGCTGCGTACGGAGGACCAGGACGAGGAACCAAGACATTTAGTGACTCCACTGTGTAAGTATGTCCCTGAAATAGTACATCTTTATGCCCACTCTGACGTCTTCCCTCTAGGTCTCCTGCCCCAATGCCGAGGAAGCAGGGGAGGAAGATCCCCTTCCTCGCTAGGAAGCCCAGTGGCTCTCTGCAGCATGTGTTCAAGCCCATCTTTCCTGAAGGGCTGAGGCCACACAGGGCAGTTTGGGGAATCTGGGCAAGTGTCAAACCATGCAGATTTCCCTGACTGCTATCAGCCCAAGCTCGAAGTTCAAGTCTGACTTTCCGCAAACAGCTTGCAACAAAAGTTCTTATATTATTTCTCCTCACAAAAATAGGTCACATGCTCTTTCCTGAAGCTTGTATTTCAAACGAGCACAAGTAACTTCTGACCCGAGTTTCTCTTGTTTCGGCAGTGCCGTACATGCACACAGCTCCTGCGCCAGACACCAGCAGCAGACTTTCTACCTGACGTGGAGCTTCAGCAACTCTATTTGCTCTTTCAAAACCAAATACTTCAAAGAAGACTTCACTGCCTTCTCTGCTTAAAAGGATCTATTTTCACATTAAAAACATGAATACAAATAATTTAACTTGACATAAAATCACAGAAGAGTCAAAAGCACTTTCATTTCATTGTGAAATTAATTTGCAGACTTCAACAACATACTCTCCCCATCAGGAAGCACCCTCAGCACTTTTATCTTTTGTTAAAGTGCAAGCACTTTGTGCTGTGTTTTCAGGGAAGGTTAATTACTCCAAAATGAAGATTACAGCTATTTCTAAAGAGTGTAAACAAACCCTGGGACAGGAGTTCTCTGAAGGAGATTAGATAGTCACATAAAACTTCACAAGACAGAAACTGGCATCTTTGCTGCTGAATAAGCAACAGGGAGGTAATAACAGAAAATGTAGCACACCTCAGACTTCCATACGGCTGGGGAATAACATCCATAGTGCTTCTCAGAGACGACAGCGGCTCTCATCCAGGAGCACCAGCAACTCTCTGTTCTCAACCTACCGAAACACTTGTTGCCTCCAGTCATGCAAGTCCTCTGGAAGAGGCATCCCTCTGATCTCAATGCTTCCTCTCTCCTGTGACATTGGTTAGGGTGAATCATTAGTTAATAAACAGTATTTCTTAACTGGTGGGTGCAGCATTTCCAACAGCACTGCAAGCACATCTCCCTTTACCCCTTTTCTGGAGAACATATCTACATAAATCCACTCAGGAGAGAACATCTGAACAGTAAGAGCTTGTAGCAAACTTATTCCAAAGATCCTGAGCATCTGGGTCTGTTATGCCGGCACAGGTGCCATGTTTCTCAATGATCAGTCCAGAAAATTTGGACTCCTGTTCTTACCTTTCACGTTCAATATTCCTCTAAACTAGCATCTGGAGCAGCCTTCTCCCTCAGAAAAAAAAAACTAAACAGATTGCTTGACATGCAATTAATAGGATTAGTCCCCTCTGTGGTCAGTCCTTCTGAGCCATGTTCCACTTGCCACAAGCTGATTAGCTGTCTGCTTAAGGAGGAGCTGGGGTAAGTTTCCCTCTGACAGCAGTGAAGTGGAGAGGCAGGCGCTGACTGTAATAACATGCTGTTTCCTGTCTGCAGCTGAGCTGAGAGGTACTTCCCAACAGAAAAGGGTTTACAGGAGCTCAAGCTCCACCTCTTCCAGTGAAGAGCCTTTAACTACAGAGGAGGGGTCTACAGCATGGCTCCCGGCACTTAACAATGTGCTCTGCCCGAGCTTCGCTTCCACTAAATCATCACAAAGAAGAAATCAAGATACGCGCATCTCTCTCCACAGAGAGGAGATTTCTCCTATGCGATCTCAAAGCTCTGAATAAGAAGGCATGGGAGGTGAATGTTGTCATCCATGTTATGCGAACGAGTGTGAAAGTCCACACCGCCACGTCATCATTTGCTAGCAATAGTTGCAAAACATTGACAAACAGCACATGAGAACCGTAGTGAAACACAAAATATGTACCTGGAAAGACCTGATGTCCTTTCTAGACCCTCTCCTGCTGGTGACAGGTGTTTTTTATTAGTATTAAACAACACACATTTTAGATTTTTTTTCCCCTTTAGCTTTACACAAATCCTGCACAAGGCAGGGAAGGGGCAATGAACTGATAAGGACTCGCTCATGATCTGTGCCAACTGCATCAAAGGCAGCAGGCTTAGTTCAACTGGCACCTTCCAGAAAAAAGCAGATCTTCAGCCAACACACCAACCTGAGGAGTAAGAATTTGTTCACCAGAGAAACATTCACAAAAATGGGCCTAAGGAGGAAACACAAAGTCCTTTCAACGAGCGACTGGTGCCCCCGAAACCTTACAGGCTTTGCAGGGGAGAATGGGCATGCTGGATGGTTCAGGCATGACACAGGTAAAGCAGTCATTTTGAGAGAAGTATCTCCAAAACCCAGGCTTCCTGGTATGACCTAGAGAAAAAATTATTGCAGGTTCACAGTATGGAACTCATCCTCATCGCGCATTTTGTTTCAATGCTCCTGGAGCAACTACAGGGCAATGCATTAGACAGGCACATCAACCAACCATGTTACTGCGAAGTTGTGCTGTCCAAGAAGAAATTGTGGAAACAGCTGAAGTCTTACTGGGAAGACCCAATGTAACAAAATCATCTGCTTTTTCAGAAATCACAAGAGATTTTGAGGGGACAGCTGAGAAAGCTCTGCTCAGAAGCCAGGGTCAGGGTCTGACCTCACCCATCCCATGCTGCTCATCTCTATTTCATGAGGAGTACCAATACATACACACACTGACGGCAAGAATGCAGGCTAAAAGATGACCACCCTCTTTGAAATAAATGGGTCTGAAGTACCAGGACAACATGGTTTTCACTGAGTTTGTACCACAGCAGATCCCCTCTAAGGCCCTATGAAAGACAGCAGCTGGAGGAAAACTCACTGGTGAGAGATCTAGAAACCAGCTGCTAAGGGATCATATGTGGAAAGAACCCAAAGCCCAAATGCCCCAGAAGACTTTATCTGGTATACAGATGACTTAGAAGGACAGAGATGGCAGAGACGTGAAGAACTAGCAAATATTACATCTACAGTTGTCCCAAAAGAACTACAGTCATCCTGACAGAAAGGAGGCCTGGCATGGGGCTGCTACATGATTTGTTCCCAAAGGCTTCCTGTTATGTAATTCTGCAGCCACACTGCCTGACCTAAAGGAATAATAGCTAAACATAAAGCTTTTCCTTACACCTCTTGGTTGCTCAAAGCCTCATCCAGCCTGGCCTTGAACCCCTCCAGGGATGGGGCATCCACAGGTCCTCTGGGCAACCTGGGCCACACAGGACAGGAAAAAACTTCCTCCTAATGTCTCATCTAAATCCACCATCTTTCAGCTTAAAGCTGTTCCCCCTCGTCCTGCTGCTACACTCCCTGATAGAGTGCCTCCCCATCTCTCCTGTAGCCCCCTTTCAGCACTGGAAGGCAGTGCCCTAGTCACACTCAGGGCCATGCCTGTAGTCATATGCTCCCAGCCCATTCTATACTCACACATCCATTAACTCTGGGCAGCAGTCCTAAAAACTGTCCCCATTGCAAGAAGGATACATTCACTGAAGAGATCTATGCAAGATCAACTAAGTAAACAACAGTGCAATCTGTATCACACACTCTTCTTTTTAGAAGAGGATTGTGTCTTAATACTCAGTTTTCTCTCTCTCCTGCCTGCTGACAGCAAACAAATTAGCTGTCAGGCCTATGTCCTATGTAAAAGGTTTACTGGTAGGTAGGTTTCCAAACTTTATTCCTCTGTTTATGGCATATAACTTCTGTTAGCTCCATGCTCTGGTTTTCTTCTGTCACGGTGCTGCCTCCCCATGCTCCTCACTGCCTTTTTGCCAGTTTCTCCTCTGACTGGTCACCCCTTACTTTCTCTTCGCTTTGGATCCACCTTGTTCCTAAGTAGTTTATCTAGTGTTTTTGTTTCCTGCCTCCTTTGTTAGCACCTAAGGAGTGTTATTCACCCAGCCTGACCTGCAAAATCTATCCATTAGGCCGTAGATATGACTCGACAGAGGATGAGTTTCCACAGAAAGAAACCACGCTTTTGCAGATCCAAAACTACCAGTCTCCATTGAAGAAAACACAGAACCAAAAAGAAAATCCAAACAGCTAAAACTCCAGAATAACTGTCTCTGCTGTAAAACATCAAATGTTGGATGTTTCTGGTTTAGGATAAAAACTCAATAGTGAGTCCCAGTGATTTGAAACAGGAAAAAATGCATCAGAGAACTCTGAATTCTAGAAAGGAAGCAAGCTGGGGAGATGCACGGGGGAAACAGAGTGCTCTCAAAGAAAACCAAGAGAAAATGGCAAGGAATCCAAAGCACTGATAGCAGCAATGAGGCAGACCAAACAGCAGCAAGACTAGGCAACCTTCTGATTTTCTAAGTATTTTTATAGCTCATGGAAAATCACAAACCCCTCTATAAGCCACAACAGACATAGTAGACAGAAATTAAGAGGAGAGTTGCTTTTCCTGAAGTTTACCTGAGCCCCAGGATACAGTGATCAGCTGGAGACAGTGCAAACTGTATCTGCTACTTCAGTGTCAAAGTAATCCTATAATTTTTAGCCCCTAGGGAAGGCAGGGACTGGCAGAGCCTGATACCACAGTCATGGACATAACTCTTCACTGTTGGACTCAGATGGGGCAATCTGAGGGAGCAAACACACTATTTCCTCCTGTCCCTACACAGAGTGTCCCTGATGGAGATGAGATCTGTCCCAACTACAGTAATAAACAAAACAGCAACAGTACATTTGCTTGCCTGAAAAATCAGTCTTTATTTACATATGGGAAAGCTGAATCAAGACACAAGAAAAAATGCTTTAATAACAGGTAAATAACTTCACATTCTTGAAAACGTATCCCCTGCTGAAATCACTGCAGAATCCTTCTCTCTATGCACACACACTGACACCCGATAACAATATTTACTATCAGACCCAGATGTGCCTACTTGTCCAATTATCAATACAGAAAGTGTTTTAAACTTTGAGATGGTGCTGGGGTTTCATCTGGGTGTGGGGTTTGATCCCATAGCTGCTTTGCTCAAGCAAAGCAAAAAGCTACAGCTACATAATAGAAATATGCTTTGCTAGAAGTCTGAAGCAGTGGGTCCCTAGTGCTGCACAGCAAGGCACAGTCTTGGCTGCCATCCTGCAGGATCAGCTTCCTCCCTCCACCCGGATTGCTCCCCTCTTCACTGTGCCTTAGACCAACACTGCCTCCTTTCTCCACACCCTCCTCTCTCCTCCCTTTGGAGCCCTTTGGAGGCTGCATGGATGTTATTGCTGTTAGCCAACTCCAAAGCTCACGCTGCTGCTTGACGCTCACCCTGCATGGCTGCCGTTAATGGCTTTTTTCTGCACACCAGGCGCTTCCCCCAAAATGGAGCTTGTGGAACACCTGCACCGCAGAAATACAATAATTTTTCCTCCCACTTACTAAGCCTGGAGAAAATGAAGCAGTGACACCACCATGTTTCCAGGCTGCAAATATTTAGCACATATTCCACATCTAACAAGTATCCTAAACCAATTCCACAGTTATTTCCGTGCGACTTCTTTTTGTTCCTCCTTTTGCTTTGCCACTATATATAGTGTCCACATATAAACACATGTACAGCCACATACAAATAAAGTCAAAGAAAAAAGTTTACATATTTTAAGACTTGAAGGGAAAACTGAATTCCTTTAGCAAGATCTCCAGCATAGACATCATCAGCCCTAACTCCCTCAGCAGAACAATTTTTTCTGTTCCACTGTGCAAATGGATTCTACCAAACCTTTACAGCTCATAGGTAAGAAAATCCCTGAATGCAAAGTTTTAGCAGTATATGTAGTAACCTAAGGTATTTTCCCTGTGCATGGAGATGAGTCATGATCGCTGCAAGGAAAAATAAGTTTATGTTTTGTTTTGGGTTTTTTTTAGTGAAAGGGGCCGTGAAGATTGTTCAGAAGTTTTTAAACTCTGCAAAGGAGTGGGATGTGGGGGAAAGATCCCAGAAGAATAGAAAATAATGCAAAAAATCCTACCGTGAAGCTGTTGTTGACATTCTTAGTGCTGGATTCTGCCACACTAGCATCTGTCAGATCCACCTCATCAAAAATAATGGACTGGAAAGAAAAAAATTCAAAACTCCAATGATTTATTGAATCCAATGTATAAGCAGCAGACCCAAAGGGACATGCCTGTACGTCTGCCTAGCACGGTCCATCAGAGTCTTCTGTGATCTGAAGAAAAGGCCCAGCACCAACAACATGAAGGACTTGGAAGTCTAGTTCCATGCAGTGGCGGTCACACTTGCCTGTCTTCAGTCAGCGAATGCAATGACTTTATTTTTATTAAGGGATTATTTAAAAAAATAATAATTGTAGGCTTTGTTCTTGTGCAAGGAAACTGATATATATCTAGTTGACTATAAACATACTAAACCAGATGCATGTCAGCTCTGATTTTACAAATTCTAGCTTTGCTTGTCTCCTCCATTTCCTCTTTTCATTCATATTTTCTCCCTTCTTTTTCAACTTCTATTGATTCAGAGCCCTATTAAAATGCACCAAGGGGGAAAAAATGTGGAAAAAAATCAGTATCACAGGTCCACATGAAGCTTTACTTAAAAACTGATTTCCAGTTGTAAGGCAAAACACAGGGATCTTCTAGTAGCTACAAAACCTGAAGACAGGTGCTTTCAGAGCATGTGCTTTTTTCAGGACTGAGAGCTGCCTTCTCACAGACACCCATCTGTCTCCAAAAGCTCCACCACTGACTTTCTTCCCTTAGACTCTCATGTATTGTCAGGACTTTACCTTAGCAGTTTTTGCATAGTAGAGCGTTCGTCCTCGCAGCTTAAAATATCGTCTCTTCCAGCGCTGGAAGGAGCTGGTCTGTTTCATCAGCATCCCCTCTTTTATGATAGTCTACAAAACAAGGAGGGGAGAGGGGTGAAGCATACATTTTACTTACAGGTATCTTTTATGCTCTCCTGCTACATAACCATACAAAAAAGATTGGAGTCTGAGATCAATAATCTTAGTGCCCTCTGCTGGATGCGAGCAAACTTAACAAGACTAAACTGTCACAATGTGCAATCCACACTGTGGTGCAGTTTTATCCTTGTCTCCAGTGCTATCACGACATCAAAAAAGATAAACAACTTATGACTGAATGGGCATTTCAACCTCTAACAATGACTCGGGGAGCGCAACAGTTAAACTCACTGAGGTCAGATTTCAGACGTGGATAATTGCGCCTTTCATTTAACTGGCATTTGATTCCAAGCACATACATACCACAGTACATCTGTCCCTATCTCCAGCTGTGCCTTGTGAAATGACCAGCACTACCTGGCACAGAGCTGGCAAGCTGCAGGCCCACAGAGTGAATAGTGAAACTGGAATGAAGGAGCTATATCCAACTTCAGCATTTGGTATTCTTCAGATAGTCTTGGCCCTGCCTCAGTACTCTCTGGCTGGCCGCCATTTCCCAGGGCTGGAGTGCCAAAACTGTCTACGTACACTGCCTTTTATTTTTTCTTTAACTGCTTTATAACTGGCTTGACATACCAGCATACACAGTCCCATATGCTCACTCACATACTACGCATACATAGGGGTATGTATTTAATCCACATGCACTTCGTTCTACTGCATCACACACATCTGATTCCGCCGCTGAGGACAGATTTTGAATACCAAGAGCTACATAGAAATAATCTAAAAACCTGAAGCTTAGAAAGACAAAAGGCAGAAAAGTCAGAGCTGAGAGTGCAGCCCCAAACTACTGCCTGAAGGTATTGCCCAGGAACTGCAAACACTGCTCTGTCACGCCCCAGCACCAGGAGAAACCTCCTTCTCTCCTCAGGAAACAGCCCCCAGGAACCCGTGTCCAGCTGAGAGCTCAATGCAATAACACACAGTTAAAACACAGGAAACAAATGGTCCAACAATCTTGTAAGACAGGTTACTCTGTATCTTGACGCCAGGAAAATGACACAGCCTTACCATACCAGAGGTCTCCGTGTAACTCAGGTTTGTAACAGTCAGGTCACTGATGAGTATCAATTAATTAGAAACACAGTCCTGCATGCACACTGCCAGGCTACCACAGAGTACAAAATAAATACTCTTACTGATCCACGGGGTTTAGTTCTTTTTTAGGAACCCTTTCCGGGGCACTAAACTTGCTTTTAAAATGCTATCTGTATTTCTAATGTGGGTCTTTCCTTTCTGAAACAGCTGCAGATTTTAATACTTTCCACACACACTGGCCCTTGCCAAGCTCAAAGTTTCCTCAAAAAGCACTTGGGAAAAAATGCTGACTATAAGAAGAAACATCCATCTGACAGTACATGCTCCTCTCTTGCTAGACTGAGCCATCCTCAAACTGGCCCTGGAGACCATAGGGCCCGGACCACCACGGTGACGCCTCTACTCACAGATCAGCTGGGGAAGAGCTGGCTCCCGCACACCCCCACACCCAAGAGAGAGCTGCCAGCCATGGGAGCCACTGTACACCTTCCTCCACTGTGTTGGGAAAGATAAAAGGGTGAGAGCTCATCTAAAAGAAAAATAATCTACCTTGGAGCCTGGGACCTGGTCAGCTCCGAGGCTAGCAGACCACAGCTCACCATTTCCCAGCGCTGTCACAAACCCACCCGCACGCTGGCAGAAATATCTGTCCGTGCTCAGGCAAACATCAACCTAGCGTGCCTCGTTCAACCAGGAACCTCCAAACTCCACAGCATTTTCAGCAGAATGAAAAGAAATAATGAAAATGCACAATCAAAGACTAAGCTCATACAAAAAAATGGCCGGCTCCCACATCAGCGCCCCGCACCTCCGAAGCGGTCGCGGGAAGGCATCGTGGCACCCATTTTCCACAAGTCACAGCAGTAGGAATACACTCTAAGAAGCCATAAGGCATCTGGGAACAGCTTTAGGGTCTAGAAGTTAAACACTCTATAGTGATATGCAGAAACAAGATTTTAAACTAACTTAGAGATGAGGCTATGCAAAGAATCTGAAACTCAGCCAGGATCTTAATCTGAAGCTTCGGAGTAAGAGAAAATGGAGTTCAGAGACTGACCCAACAGCATGCCTTGCTGAAACGACCCTGAATGCGAGGCCAGAGCTGAAGGCACTCATCTGGAACCCAGAAAGGTACATTCAGGCTCCTACTCTGCCACACATTTTTTATGACACCCCAATAAAGTAATTTTCGCTCTGCGTGTCTCCATCCCCCAGCTGCCAAGAGGAACAAACAGCACTGCCCAACTCTGCAGAGTCCTACTGGAACACATACACATACATGTCCACCCAATGAGTTACTTAACCTCCAGGACCTCAGTATCAAAGAGAAATGTAAAGCAACAGCATCTAAATTACCATGCTAAAGAAATCATACATTTCTGCAGCTGGCTTTCTACAGGGAAGAAAATGGAAAAGTGGCAAGAGATTTTCCAGATTAAGACAGAAACATGGAGAGATCTTTGCATTCCTTGGACAAAACCACATATAATTCAAAACTGAGACAGAGAAAGTAGTTACTGAACTCTGCAAAGCCCTGAACCAAAGTCAAAGAGGAATTAAAAATCCTGGTGAAGACTCGCAGGAAGCAAAGCCCAAAGTCAGTCAGGAGTCTGATCAAAAAACAGCAACTTGCAGGAGGAGACTCAGAGCTGTGTTGCTCTGTTGCTATGCTCATTTACAGCTATGCCCAAACTGGGGTCAGCCAGAGCCCCTCACTCCCCAGGCTCACTCAGTGGCACTCTGGCCGCCTAAACTCTTGCCCAGCCCACCAGCACAGTAACTCCCAGCAAAACAACGCCTCTGCTTGCTCTCATCTCCCACAGCTCCCGCTGCCATGCTCCGCTCCCAAGTGCCACACATCGGGCAGCTCCCCTCACCTCGGCAGGGCTCACTCACCTCTGCACAAGATCTGCATTCCTCCATTCCTCTTTTAAACAGAACCCTTTTTTTTTTTTTAACCAAAAGGCAACAATCCCAGAGGTCACCTTGCCCCTCCCTAAGCAGCAGTTTATGTCATTTTCCAGCCTCTATCTATAGAAAACCTCACAGCTACATAACTCAGACATGAAAGGCCAGTGACAAGCGAGCTCTCGCATGCACACACGGCTCAGAGAAAACAAGCCTCTGGTTCAGAGCTGCCCATCTCTGCACGAGAGCCGCTGTTCTATTTATAGGCACACAGCTCAGTAAAGAGTTTGGTGGGTTGGGGCGGAAAGGGCTGGAGATAAGATCAAGATGACTTTATAAAATGATTCAGACATTGCTGCCTTTCTCCTCCTCTATTTTAATTTTACAGCCAAAGGGCTTGCTACTTGCAGAGGAATGCAGCTGAAGAAGATTAAGTGGGGAACGGCCCTGACGGCAAAGTGATACCGAATGAAATAAAAGGGGGGACCTGAACAGTCATTTCTGCTCACCAGCTTCTCTGTAGCTTTTTTAATTGAAAATCTGCCCTGATCAGATTACTATCCACGTAATGCATCAAGACAAATGTGAAATTATTTCACCTATAACAAAAAAAAGAGTTAAATCTATTTTTAGTGTCATATATTGGACCCCATGCGAAAAGCTACTGCCCTGAAACATCATCAGGTTTGATTATGTGCATTCTATCAAGGATAAATATAAAAATTGTTTGTAATGGAACTATCCAGACTGCTTTCCACCCAGCTGAGCTTCTCTCCAGTGTGGTATCTTGTGCCATGACACTCCGTGGGCAGGCAACACTGTGACAAAATGAAGCATCTTCCTGGATCAAGCCTAAAATGATGTGCTGCTAGTTTCAACAGTGACTACCCGCTTTTATCATATTACAAGACACTGTAAAAAAGGTTACTGAACAAACGGACAATTTATAGCAACAATACACATAGCCGAGAGCCTTAAGCATCTCTGCAAAGAACACAATTGGACAGCTGAAAGGCAGGGTCTAGGAAATTTCTAGCATTTCACTATTTATCTCTGGCCTTGAAGAAAAAAAGACTTCCTGCAGAAAAAAAATGAGTTCACAGTGAGCAATACACAACCCTCCCCCCAACTCATCCCCTTTTAAAACTTGACATTTAGGAAGAGAAACAATATGTTCTCAGATTTCTCCTGTCAAAATGGGTGCACGGTTTAGGCCTAGTCCCGAACAGAAGAAAGAAAAGTTCTGCTACTGGCCTCAATGGGAATGGCTTCAAACAACTCAGAGGACTTAATTTTAATTAAGGACTCAAGACAGGGAGAGCCTTGTGCTTCGGTGCTTTCCCTTCATATAGTCCCACCTCATAAGAACAAGCAGCCAAAAAACTAACAGTACTCATGCACAAAACCAGCAAGACATGGGGGTATTTTCTGCAGCATTACTTGTCTGAGGTGTCTCTGTACCCAGGAACCCACATCAGGAGATCAGAGAGCCAGCCTACACAGACGAAATGCTTTCTATACCAATAATGTGAATAATTCAAGCAAAAAGTCAAGAACAATCACGTCAGATTTCAGCTGCTTTCAGAGCGCATCCCTTTTTCTCCTGCTCACTACATGAAACACAGGAGTAGCCCATCCTTTCCTGCAGCTTAAGGCTCTTGCCCCATTTGGAAGTAAGGCCCTTGATACAACTAATTTCCTAATCTGGAAAACAAGATCCTATTAAACAGACTGAAGGCAACTATCAATCGTACCCAGCTGTCAGGCTGGCAAGTGTCCTTTGGCACAGGGAGGCTCCAAACTGTGTTTGATATAGACAGAGGAAGAACAATACAACCTATTTTACAGCTGAGATCATGACATATTCTTAGGGGCAGTTATTCAGTGCAATGTATCTGAAACAAGTTTTCTCCACTGATATTTCTTTCCAATGCAGAAAAAGAACTGCATACAAGGTAAAAGCAAAATCATTCTAAACTATCTCAACAGCAACTAAGGAATCCCAAATGCTGAAGCCCTCAACATCTGCATTTCTCTGTTTTCCACCTGTCTTCAGAATGCAAAAACTTCAGGGCACAGACTGGTTTTATCTGTACATACTATAAAACTGTGAGCAGGGTGCTGATGTCGAACAACAAATAACTGAGGAAAGAAACCACCAAATGCACAGAGAAGGAGAAAACAAAATGAAAAAGTACATGTGGAACTGACAGGCGACCTTTATATATGCTTACCAAGGAATTTTACAGGCAGTTCATCCCCAGGGACCAAGCAACCTCATCTAGTCACTGACTTCAGGTACGCTGTGGCAGCAAAGACGGGAGGAGATTTGTGGTCACCTAATCATGGCAAGATAGCCTTGCCACACTAGAGCTGGTACAAATCCGGAGTGCTGCACCTTGCTGGGGGTAAAACAGTTTTAGTAGCTGGTTCCATAAAAGCTCTTTGTGGTCATAAATATGGAACTAATAATTATTTAGAAATCAAATTAAATACAATAAATCTGAAAAAGAGACTATGAGAATAAATCTAACCAACCCCATAGAATAAGACATGAAAGGTCAAAAGGCTAGGGG
Organism: Pterocles gutturalis; assembly: GCF_000699245.1. Lineage (NCBI taxonomy): Eukaryota > Metazoa > Chordata > Aves > Pterocliformes > Pteroclidae > Pterocles > Pterocles gutturalis. The sequence continues at coordinate 9,598 of NW_010119342.1, read as the reverse complement.
TTAACAAGCTAATCGGAGAGCAACATCCTTCCACCAGACAGTGGTCACACCCTGCAAATTAACTCCAGGAAGCTTGGAGGGGGGAAATCTAGATCAGTGAAGCAATTCTAAGTATGAGACACACAGAAAGCTATACAGATCTATAGTGGAGCACAAGGAATTTACAGGTTGCGTAGTCCTGTTTGGGAATTCTATATCAAATGCACTTGGCTCTTGCAAAACTGAAAAACACATTAGGATTTCTTCCACTGGTGTGAAAAGGAAAAGCCATTATCTGAACTCACTGCAACAAAAGGACTCCAGAAGAGGAAAAAAAGAAGAGAAAATCAGAGGTCAGCCGCAGGAATCAAATATCAAAATAGAAGCTAGGGGCTGTGAGTCAACGGTCTGGTAACAGAAGCTGAGCTCTCCACTGATAAAGAGAGTACTGTCTAGGCTTTTAGTGTACGTTGTTTAACACCATTTTGTTTTAATAACCTATGCTTTATAAACTGGGAAGCACTCATGGCAGGTTACAGCACAGACCTCTAGATAACCACATCGCAGAGCCTGCAAAATCTCCTGTATCAATCATCTTCCTTATCCTCCCTCTTTTCTAACCTCCAGCTCTGCTGAATTAGCTGGACTCAGTGTACCAAGTGAGAGACGAGGGCTGAGCTCAGTCAACAGCTCTTGGTACAGCCTCTCTGCAACTACTAAGACAAGCAGAATTCAGAGCAGCGTGCAGCAATGTGTTGACAGTGTAGCTCAGATGTCACTGCAACAGGAAATGCAAGCTTACTCTCCAGATCAGCAGTGAAAACCCGGAGTTTTTATCAAACAAAATACTGAAACCAGGCTTGAGTTAGAATCTGCCCTGGTACAGATAAACAAATGCTCAAACACCTCATTCTTCATTAGTTAATGATGCAGACAGTAGACAGATAATAGGTCCTTGAACCAGCTCTTTTCAATACCACGTTCAGCTGCTACTATTGTAAATTACTCTCTTCTAAAGGAACAAGCCCTCATAGACCTAAAGTGAACAAATTAACAGACAAAAATGAATTTGAAAGCACACAGAAAGGTTGCACGTATAGGAAAGGAAATACAACATACCAGCATATCATCGTGCAGCTTCCTGGACAAGCTCCGCTAGAGAGCTCCAAGTGAAGTACTTAAAACAGATGACTACTCTGTTCAGCTACTTAGAAAACAGAATGAGAAACACACCAGTACACTCTGATTCAGGATGAGTTAGCAGCTGGACAACTACTGGCACGCTAACTGCTTAAGCCCTCAGTATGCTTTCCATAGGCTCCAGGCATCCTTCCCAAACACGTTTATCAAAAGACGGGAACTGAGCACAAAGCTCAAGTCATCCCAGAAAACTATAACAAAGATGGAAGATAAGGGCTCAAATCCATCCACAGAGATTATCAAAGTCAAAAAAGCAACAGTTAGAAGCTACCTTAAAACTTTGGAAGGGAATAAAAATTTAAAGGGTACTAATTAAACATGAACTTTATACATTTAAGGACAAACATTAAAAATATGCTGTTATTTTTTCTGCCATCTTAAATTACACACACACAACGACATCCCTTCCTTAGGGCATTCTCCCCATACACAAAAAATGTCAAAACACATTACCTACTGTGAAACCTTCAGCTCTGAGACATGCTTGTCAAACAACTATGCACCAGAACCACAGAATCGCTCGTATTAACTCAGAAGCACATTGCTCTGCTGCTGAAACACAGCAATATAACCTCATTTTGAATCACAGTGTTGAACGCAGAACCCTCTAATGCTACAGCCTGTATCACTAGAGCTTAAATAACACTCTTATTAACTCAGAGAGAGCCAAGTTATTACCAAAAAAACGCTGTTGCCCAAGCCCACCCATCCACTTCACCAGCAGGTAAAATGAGCCAGGTACTTACCATAGCGGCATGTCAGGGCCATTTGATATGAGAGTATCAGGCTGGGAAGGTGCGATCGGTGCTATGGCAAGAAGAGCGATTCTAAGGGAAAGCACATCTAGAATACAGCTGCGGATCTCATCCTCGCAATCATAACCACCCCATCCTTCCCATACTGCTAAATGTCATCGAAAGCTTGGCCAAGTAGGAAGGAAAAGCCAGCAGAAAGTACTTGTATGAGAACTTCAGGAGCTGGGAAAGCGAAAGTTATACCTTGAGAAAGAAAACTGAATCCTTTGCCTTTGTGTCAAGGAGGGTGAGAGAACGACACAGCTTCCTCCCACTGTGTCTGGATTCCCATCAACTCTGCTACTGAATTCTGCAAGGAGCCTTATTTGGTAGTGGCTGGTAGATGTAGGGCCAAATCCTGATCTTTTTACTCCAACTGGTATTCCAATGGGATGACACTGTTGATAGCAGAAAGCAGCTTTTGGCCTTCGGCCATTTAATTAATACTTAAGGTATCTTAGAATTTATTTTTATCTCATCTGTAACAATTTTCATTATCAGATTTTCCATATTTATGTATTAAACAACCTATGCTTTTAAGTTTTTTTTTCCTCATCCATTTAACATAGTTTTTAAAGGATACTCCAAAGTTTTTAATTTGTTTTTCCATTTTCCCTGTTTTAATGTCCTGCAAATACCTTTGACCATGCCAAGACATCTTGATCAGCACCAGCAACAACAAGGAAGATCAGCACCGCCCTGGGAACACCATTTAGTTAACTTTCAGCTAAACAGAACAGAAGGGGCTGGTGTGAGTTCCCAGAATACAAATTTTTAATAAAACCTCAGCAATAGATCTACACGTTCAAAAATAGTTCTCTGACGTGCCTCAGCAGAGAACAGTTTGAAAAGCCGGCAACACGTCCTCCCTCGTTTTTCAGATACGCTGCGGTCTTTCAAGAGCCAGCAAAGGCGGCTGTCCCACGGGTCAAGACATTACCCTAGAGCTTGCGACACATGCCTCAGTGCCCAGCTCCCTCGAGGATGCCCTGTGTGATTTTGTCCATTTGATACAAGAAGTATGTATCTCAATCCCCTGAATGGGAAACGGAGGTGTATCACCTCTCCCCGCTAGAGTATTAGATGGCTAAATTTATTAAAACTTGCAAGACTCAAATACAATGTGCTCGATACAAACGTTATGTAACCAAGACAGCATTTCCTTTTTCAAAAAAAGCAAACCACAACATCAGAATAGGTATCAGATATAAAACCTAACTTTGCAATGAGACTGCGAGGAAATAAAAAAGATTCCCTCTAAACCCAAATGGAGTAATCACATACAAATCAATTACCCAGCTTGGCAGTGGGAGTCTTTTAGGCAGGCAAGCCACTTTTTTCCTCTGTGGATGAAAGGAGGGCAGCAGTCTTCGGACCTCCTCCGTATAACTGCTTCCTGTCCACGTGTAGCCCAGCGACTGCAGACGCGAAGCGCTGTACCTTGTGGAAGCACTGGACTGCTCCTGTGGTAACCAGGCATGCACAATAAGCTCACTGCTTTCCCGAGTCTTGAGAAGGGACCATGAGAGACGGCAGCGGATGTGGATCACTGCTGCTGCCTCACGTTATTTGTCTGCCTGAACTGTCCCTGCATCATTGTCCTGCAGGGCTACGGAACCTAACAGAAGCACCTTCTTTCTTTAAGAGACACTTACGTAAATTCTTAGTGAAACAAGAAGCAATAACCACGTAGTGGGGAAAAAGCAGGGAACAAATGGTTTAAGTGGAAAGTCAATCGAAATTCCTTTAAATAATGGTTTGTGCATTTGAAACCTTGAAAAAACATATTCCAAGAGGAAGATGCTTCTCACTTGGACAGTATTTTGCCCTGAAATTTCTGATGCTGCTGTGACACTATCTAGTGTAAAGCTTAAGCTCTCAAGGAAAACGGGGATTACAAAAACCTCTCTTTATCTCACTTCTGCTTTCTCTGAAGTTTGCAGGTATATCTGCTATTTTAGAAAGAATCAGATTGGATTAGTAATTAAAGAGAGTAAAGTTATGCAGCATCTTACATGGTATACTAGATTTTCTAATCAGGTAATCTGGAGATAGACATGTTACATGTTTCATTTATAGTTTTCATTTATAATCCAGTATTTCTCCCAAGTAAATATCCATGATTTTTTTGTAACAGGTTTTGGGTAGGGGGAAATATCTGACTTAGTTTTATTTTTAAAAAGAAAAAAACCCAACTCTTTAATACAGATTTTATTTTGCCTCTAATTTTATTTGAGAGAACAATTACTAGTGTGGCAATGTACTTTTTGGCAATGTGGTCTAAGTAAATCCATGCTTTCAAAACATACAAAAGTTTAATGTTAGTTCTTTAGTTCCTGGAACCTGAACTATAGTTAGAAGGAATGAGAAAAGCTACAAGTGTGTGTGGGTTTGTGCTTTGTTTTGTTGTTTGGTTTTTGTTTTTTTTTTTTCTAAAAGGAAGTAACAGCTGTTGCTTTCACATAGCATCCAAAACTCTCCAGCAGCGAGGCAAACTTACAGTACACCAGTGGTAACACAGCGCTGGGAGGCTTCCCAAATTTTGTCAGAACGGATGAATCTGAAGAACACGCAAAACATATCATTGATTTAGTTAAGGGACAGAAACATTCTTACAGCCATGTACCATAGCCTACACTCCTACCTTTTTCCTTATGGCTCACAGAAGGTACTAGTCTGTTTGTGGTATTATATAAGAAAATTCATGTCCTTAAAACCTGTGCTCAAGATGGTCAGTTTCAATTCAATCACAAGAACTTCTCTTTCGCAACAATTATCTTTTTAAGTGAAGAGCTCCCAGTTTCTCCCTGGACTAAAGTAGGAACCACTACAATTTACCACATGTGAAGTTTCTAAAATGTCCTCTTTCAGACTCCCTGTTAGAAGGCGGCATAGCAAAACCAGACACTTTAATATGTTTTAGTGGAAGGCATCACAGACAGAATGTGAATTAAGCCATAAATTCCTGAAAACTCCCTCCTCATTTGTTGCACATTTCTTTTACCTTGTCTCTTTACTGAAAGGCATTGCTTCTTATCATAGCACTTCTTTCAAGTTTTGTATCAAACCAATAAACTGCTCGGTTTCCTCACTCTAATCTCATCTGAGAAATCCTTAAAACATTTGCCTTCCAGAAATAAAAATAACGCTTCTTTACCTATAAAAAGGACATTTTATCTATTAGGCAATACAAGAAGAAACAAAACGAGCTCTCGTCAGTTGCTCACAGTGCCTCTCATATATTTGAGAACCCAGTTTAGCCTGCTCTGGAAACTTGCACAAAAATGAGGAGAAACATTGTGTTTCCTCCTGTTTTTTCTTGCCTGTATGCTTCAGCATGGCTCCTAGACCTCAAAGCTACTTATCAGAAAGAGAATCGCAACCTCCCATAGTACGAAAGTTATCTTTACCACAGCCTGCTACACAACACAGAAATCAGAAACTCGCTATTTCAGATACTGAACAAAGTCTGCCCGCTGCAGCACAAAGCTTAGTGTCAGTTAATTTATCCTGCTTTTCATGGTATAAACCTGACTATCTCTGCTACCAGAGCTAGACAGCTTCCAATACCCCAGAAAGTTCGGAGAGCTGCTCACTCTGTTTGCAACTCTGTTGAAATATATACTGTAAACTTGTCTTAAAAAGTTCAAGGCAATGATAAATGGTTATAAAAACTAAAATATTACAGAGAAAACACTCATAAAAGTAAACAGAAGTTAGACTGAATTAGTCTAAACAAGAAGTCCTCCTGATGCCACTCAAGGACGTTGCTGAAATCCTGTCTGGTAAACAAACTGAGATCTCAACACACCAGAGCTGGCACGCTAGAAATCACACCTCGCTGGTGAATGAATGAGAAGGTGGCCTGTCCATCCGCTCTCCTGCCTTCTGAGGCTTGTGATGTGATACTTGCAGTGACAGATCAAGTGCAAAGGAAGAAGTGCGCTTCACTGCCAGAGCCCATAAAAGGTGCAGTGCTCCTCCACTGCACACCCTCATCTCCCAGGACCGCTCTCGGTATTACCGTGTCTTCACCCACGCCAGGTGACGACTGAGATGATCTTACCACTTCAGCTGATTCCACAGGAGTCCTCAACACTACTCAGAAGGTGGGAGTGAGGCTCCTGCTGTTGCCTCTCCTCACACACATCATCCTTCTCTTATTCCTATTATTTCATCTCTTTCCCAATTCCCATCCATTCAAAAATACGTTATCATAGTTGACCAGCAGTTTCTCTAGCTGCACCAACACCAGCCTGAGACCAGGGGAGGGGCTAAAAGCAGTGTGCTGTGAAGCTTGATGCTGGTACAAGTCCAACAGGTCTCGAAACAGCTGATCAAGCACTCCACGCAGCCTCTACTTCTCTGCCAGCTGGGACAACAGCAGTTACACTACCAGCTAGATCTGATCATATGAGGTTTTTTCCTTTCCCCAGAATAATAAGCATTAAGAGACCACTAAATATATTTCTCTTATACCTACTTCCTCAAAAATTCTTTCTAGCTAAAAACAATAAGTACATTAACACATAGCACTTCACTTTCCAAACACTTAGCTTTCCACTCCTCCTTCTCCTGCCCTGTATCTTCACAAGGGACAGACTTTTCAGCTAAACAGATGTTAGCTGTGATCTGCCTTCAGACACTTCATGTCAAAGTCATAGCACTGATACATCCAACAATTCTTTTGACCCACACTATTACCACAACAACATATTTCAGTCAAACACAGCTGGGCAGCTTTGTGGGCTCAAAAACAAGTTCAGTGAAGCTTTACACTCTTGTAAGCAAGCAGCTTTACTTTACATCGGCTCTTGTGAAAACAGACGACAGGACCACAGGAAGGGAAACATATTTTCAAAGGGTTTGTGAGTGCGACAAACAAGTAAATTCAGAGGAACTGCATGGCTACAGCTGACTTTGCACTCAATCTGTGATAGCAGTAAGCCTCCGTGGTGATTTAACTGCACTTACAGGCATGGTCTTGAGCTAACTACAGCAAAAGATGTGGTCAGAAGAGATTTGTATCCTCAGGGCACAGTAAAACTGTCTGCATCTCTTACTGTCACTCTGATGGACCTGTCCAACAGCTTCTACAGTTTACAGTAGAATGCACTCTGTCATTTAATAGACTAATTCTGAATTAGGTCTGCCTTTACAGAGGAAGCAAGCTCCTCAAAGTCTCATCAGAACTACAATTACTCACAAAGCTGTCTTTGCTCCTTGCCCTCAGGGCAAGGAAAAAGCATACATGTAGCAGCATGCAGAAAAGATGATGATGAAACAAAGACATCAACAAGCAACAGAACAAATCAATCCTTGTTATCATAATACCTGGGCTTACTTGGAAAATTTCACATGGCTTAGATGAAGGTCTTCTGCAGATTAACACACAGGAGGCTTAAAAGATGTAGACAGTATCTGTTTATAATCCTTGTTCTTAGCATGTTTATGTTCGCGGAGTGCACGTGGCTGGTTTAGGCTTTTTCCAGCCATGCTGACGCAGGAAGTGATGTCAAACTGGACAAATTATTAAGTAGGGACACAGAGATGCTTTCAGCTATATTCAAACAAAAGTAAAATCCAAGGCACCTTTTACCTTAGCATCTCTAAAACCCTGCTGAAAGCAAGAGCTCCCACTCCAGCATGCAGAAAGTCATTGGCCTAGCTCTTATCACAGACCACCACAAACATATTGAAGTCAGACTATGGCATCCTTCCTCCCTTCTCACAGGGGACCCCTGCCACAAATGGTATTAAATCACAAGGTTCATCCAATCTCCAGAAAGACCAGTTTCTGAAATTCAGCACCTGGTGTGGGGGAAAATATCTTAAAAGGCTTATTTCTTTCACAGCAGGTTAACAGGCTAGATCAGGTCACCTGGTGCTACAGCACAGCTGAGGTTTGCTTGATACACTGAACAGCAGCCCCTTCAGAGGGCTTTGCTGGTTCCTGTCATGGTCAAAAGAACCACCTCACTCACACAGCCCAGATCCTCAGTGCCTTAACTCAAGAAGCAAGTGACAGCATCAGCAGCACTTTGCAGATGGAGGAAGCAGCCCCGTCATGCGTAACGAAGTGAGCGCACGGTCCTCATCTACTTTATCATGGGGGTTTTTGGAACTGGGACCAATGTACCAAAATGATGACGAGCAGCAGAATGGTGATACACAGGTGTTTGAAAGCAGGGCAAAGTAGCCAGCAGAAAAAACGATCCCTATGAATAATATTTCAGATGCCACGTCACACAGAGACATTTACTCTCCTTCACTATGAATACAAGATAAGCAATGCTGAGCTAGCAGCATCAGCACTGAGCATCCACACTATAGCAACTGTGCTTGCCCATACTTCAGAGACAACAGGAACGTGACGACAGAAGAATAACTAACCTGGTATTTCTAAGCAGAAAGATATCACACAACAACCCAAGAGTTATACAGGGCTTTAACAGCTACAACAAAAAATCATGCAGCTACAGCAAAAATACTACAGAAAAGGGCAACTCTCCATGGGTGGTTCCTAGCCTGTGGCTGAAGGAAATCTTCCCTTCTTCTCTTACAGTAACAATACAGAGGAACTACAGCTGTAGTTGCAGAATACCATTGCAGCCTCTAAAAATGGCATAATTCTCCCATAACGAGCCACAGAGGGGTAAAATCTGACTGGGCCAAGAGAATCAGGGTGGAAAGAATTGTTACCTGACCAGGGGGATGAATCAGGGCAGAAAAAGTTGGGAACAAAGACTAACCAGGTGTAAGATCCCTGTTTGACCAGACAGGAGGCTAAACATCGCTGTATGCGTACAGCAAGGAAAAACAGCACAGTACAAGATGAGGAAAATTGGGATGCAATCATGAAAAGGAAGGGAAGATGCTGAGGAAGGCACACACTGACTATAGGGGATAACGGGGACGGGGGAATGCACCTTTCAGAGCACAGAGCTCTGAATACCAGACAATGACTCTTACCATGTCCACCAGGGCCACAGGAAGGGGGGTTAAAGAAGTGATAACGGAGTTGTGGTTGTGCAGGGGCCCTCAGGGAAGGCACAGGAAGGTGCGGAGGGAGCCCCTGGCAATCTGATACAGGGGGAAAAAAAGGAAGAAAAGGGGAGATGCAGCTTCAGGGGGTGGGGAAGAACAGGATGTCCTTAGAGCTCAGCTATCAGATATAATGGAGTGGCAGTGCCGGGGGCAGGAGCTCAAATCTAACTTCCACAATTCTAAGAAAAC
>NW_010119342.1:0-307 GCF_000699245.1 Pterocles gutturalis | reverse complement strand
GCTCCCCGGCAGGTCTGAGCCTGGGCACTGGGAAGAAGGTGGTCTCAGCGGGGCTGGGGGAACTGGGGAGGTTCCTCCACGGCTTCAGAGAGGCAGTTTGGGGGTGGCAGCTGCTGGGCGGCTGAGGCAATTCCAGGAGCCCGCAGGGGCAATTCGGGGGTCGCTGGCAGACCCTGAAGAGCATTTAGGGGGCAGCTGTTGACAGGCACCTGGGAAACAGCATGTTACGGGGATCTCTGAAGGGCACTCAGGGGTTTGCAAGTCAGTGAAACCCTGTCGGGGGGTGTTGTCAGCAGGTCCCCCAGGG
>NW_010119341.1:0-2218 GCF_000699245.1 Pterocles gutturalis | reverse complement strand
TATATATATTATTTTATATATCGAATATATAGAGGAGGATGTGTCCATGCCACGGTTGTAAAACCCACTTGCATTCTCCATGTGCAACACAATCCCTCTCCCAAATTCTTCATCACCCTGAAAAAAATAAAAAAGACTGTGTTTATCTGCAGGAAATCAGCACCAACCCTCGTTTTCTAACAAATCCGCCGCATTTTTGTGCGTTAAAAGCCGAGCAGGGCAGCCCTGCGAGCTGGGGTTCGTTTTCTTGCCCGAGCTGTAAAATCCAGCCCTGGGGGTAGAAGTTACCTTTAGCTGTAAAACAATCCACGAGCTGGATTTCACAACCTTTGTCGTCTTTTTCTTCCCAGAGCAAGATTTTACAGCATTTGCCCTCAAACCAGTTTTTCATCGGGCGACATGTGCAATTACCACCAGACAGGTTTTTGGGTCACCCACCTCTTGACACAGTTTTTTCCTCCCACCTTCGTGCTGCTGATTTACCCAGTTTGGCCTCTTTTATCCCATTTTATTTTGGCCTCTTTTAGACTCGCTTTGAAAGGTTAATTTGAGCTCTTTGGAGCTCAACATTTAAAAATATATTAAAAAATAAAATTTAAGTCATCTCTGAGCTTGAAGGATGCTCTTCTGGCCCCAGCGTGCTGGTGGCATCAATGACTGGGAGATGTGGTGTCGCTTCTCTGTTCCTGGGGCTGATGGAGGAGGAGAAATGCCAGGAGGTTTCTGTAGGATCAACAGTTGGGTTGGGAGTTTCTGGGAGGTCAGGAGAGGAGATGGGAGGTGAAGATGATGGTCCTGCAAGGCTGCTGGAAGGGATGAACCTCCAGGAGACGGGATCCATCCCTTCTGCGATGGATTAAACCACAAATTTCCCCTTGGCACTGGTGCTGGGACCTGTTTGGGACACTGTGACCAACAGCAAGGGAGATGTTTGGCCCTGGGGCACGGCTGGACATGCACAGAAGGATTCTCCCTCCCCACGATAGATCCAACCTATTGGAGAACCATGAGGATTCAGGAGATGTTCCCAAGGCACGGAGTAGTAAATGCTGATCAGGATTAAAAGTAAAAAAAAAGTAAAACCTGGGCTTGGTGCTGCCCACAGCAGTGTGGAAATGGTCTCCAAAACCACCCATTGGGACTAGACACCAGGGAATCTCATGGAGCATTTCCTCCACCTCTCATGCACATGTAGACACTCGTGATTCTCCAGTTCCACCACACCTCTACCAGTTGCAAAGGCGGTGAGCTGCTCCAGGACTTGGTTTCTTCTCACAGCTCCATCATCGATGACCACCGTGGGGTCACCAGCAGCACCAGTGGGGTCTGTGCAGCTCTCTCCCCATCTTCCCTGTGACGCCGCATTTTCACATCATGTATTTTCAAGGTTTTCAAGGCCAGGCTGGATGAGGCTTTGAGCAACCTGGGATAGTGGGAGGTGTCCCTGCCCATGGCAGGGGGTTGGAGCTCAATGGTCTTGAAGGTCCCTTCCCACCCAAACCATTCTGTGATTCTATGATTCTATGATCCTGAAAGCCAGCAGAACAACTCAGGAAGCATTTAAGAACCCCAAATCTCTTTCCCCAAGCAGATACAGGGTTGCACTGACCATGGGGTGACGGGTTGCAAGTAGCCTGCACCCCATCTCTTTATGCCACAGCCCCACCTCCTTCCACTTTCTTTTTCTATTTATTTTGCAGCTCGGTTGCATCGCAGCGAGCTCCGAGCACATGCACACGGTCATGTACGGCATTTCGCAAGAATATTTCTTCAAAAGTAGGAACCGTTTCACCTTCAATGTTTTTGGCTGGAGCCTGACGACACATGGGCACAAACCGTTCAATGACCCGGGTGGCTTCCTGGGCCAACACACGCACTTCAATTAACCAACAATTAATTGGCTTGGGCCAGAGAAGGGTTTTCCAGAGAAGACTTCTTAGAAAAACTGGTTTAAATTTTTTTTTCCTTATTTTAAAAGGAGGTTGAATGCAGTAAAAGGGAGAAATGGTTCATGAGCGCCCGTTGCTGCCACGTGCGGTAGCGTTGGGTGACATGGGTGTGACAAATGGGGGGTCCTCCTGGTCCAACCGAGGTAGGACACCAACAGTTGGGCAATTCCCATGGGACAGAGGCTGGGGAGCAGGGGACCCATCCCCATAGAGGGAAGGCTCAGTCCCTCCGTTATATTTCCAAGCAGAAATATATATATATATATATT
>NW_010119340.1:0-498 GCF_000699245.1 Pterocles gutturalis | reverse complement strand
CTGGAACCTACTGAGGGACACTACAGCTCATCACCCCCAGGGAGAGCCCTGGAGGGGGGTGGCTTTGGGCCATGGCTGGGTCGTTAACTCTGGAACCTACTGAGGGACACTACAGCTCATCACCCCCAGGGAGAGCCCTGGAGGGGGGTGGCTTTGGGCCATGGCTGGGTCGTTAACTCTGGAACCTACTGAGGGACACTACAGCTCATCACCCCCAGGGAGAGCCCTGGAGGGGGGTGGCTTTGGGCCATGGCTGGGTCGTTAACTCTGGAACCTACTGAGGGACACTACAGCTCATCACCCCCAGGGAGAGCCCTGGAGGGGGGTGGCTTTGGGCCATGGCTGGGTCGTTAACTCTGGAACCTACTGAGGGACACTACAGCTAATCACCACCTGGGACAGCCTGGGGGGTGGCTTTGAGCCACATCTCTGGTGGCTGGTTGGGGACGCATGGGAAAGTGTGGAGGGACACAGGTGCCATGGGGTTGTCCCTCCTCA
>NW_010119339.1:0-447 GCF_000699245.1 Pterocles gutturalis | reverse complement strand
GGACACCATGGGGACAGGCTGGGGACACCAGCAGGATGGGCTGGAACACCATGGGGACTGTCTGTGGACACCATGGGGACAGGCTGGGGACACCAGCAGGATGGGCTGGAACACCATGGGGACTGTCTGTGGGCACCGTGGGGGGTTCCGCAGGGACAGGCTGGCAACACCATGGGGACAGGCTGGGACACAGTGGGGACAGGCTGGGGACACTGCAGGGGTGTGCTGGATGCCACCCTGGGACATGCCGGCTGCTTGCCTGGGGACATGTGGGGTCCCACCCCTGGGGTCCTGCTGGGTGCCGCCGGGACACGCTGGGTGCCACCATGGAGGGGTGCTGCCACCCAGGGACATGGCAGGTGACATTCTGGGGATGTGCTGGGGACAGGTGTGAGGGCTGCGGGTGACACAGATACGCGTGTGCCACAACGTGGGGGCTGCTGGCGC
>NW_010119338.1:0-1150 GCF_000699245.1 Pterocles gutturalis | reverse complement strand
GCCTTGCAGCCCGGTGTTGGGCTGAGCCGCAGCGCCCTGCAAGCTGCTCTCCGCGGAGCCCCTGGGTGCCGGGTCTGAGGCTCTCTGGTTTATGCCGGCACTGTTTCCAGTTGTGGTTATTACAGAAGTCATGACAAATGCTTCAGCAGCCAACAGTGGGGACATTGGGGGCTCTCCCCGTAGCAGGCAGCAGGTCATGTTCGGGTTTTGGCACAGAGACTGTCTTGGCTGCTGCAAATGAGCACAAATGAAAATTTGCGCAGGTTAGCTCAGATACTGAGGTCAACATAAATGAACCACGTAGATGAAGTCTAAAGTATGAAACATTTCTCAAGTTGTAATATAAATACAGTCCAACATCTGTGGTCTTTCATTAAAAGCAAAGTTATGAGAGTGAGATTTCACTCAGCGACACTGATTCGGCGAAATCGTTAACAATTTGATATTGTAGCTTTTTCATTAGAAAGTTCTGCGGGAAAGGGGAATTAATTTTTCTGTGCAGTCAGCAGTTGTCGGAGGAGATCCCTCCCTTCCTGCAGAACCGGATCAGAAATTCCCGGCGTACGTGCATTGACCCCTTCTCTCTGGGGAACGCATTAGTTGAAGTCTCACTCCTAATTAAACTGGTGCTGCGGAAGAGGTGTGTAAAAATAATGCAGGATAGCAGCGGCAGGCCTGGAGGAATTTGTGGGAGTACTGAGCAAGGCAGAGGGTAATGCATCAGGCGGCTTTCAGATCAGGACTCAAAGAGGGGGGAGGCTGCTCCTGGCACATCTTTTCCGCTTGTACGTGGGATGTTTTTCCGTGAGCGAGACTGCAAGGAAAGACGCAGGATTCCCTTATTGCGGCAGCGTCTGGAGCTGTCTGCTGATGCACAAGCACTTCATCGTCTGGCTGGGACGCTGGAGCCGTACCGGGATGAGGAGCGGTTCTCGCCACCGCTGTGCTCGTGTCCCTCCGGAGCCCGTTTCCCCCTCTGCACCTTCCCCGCTCCCTGCGCCCGCCCGGCGGTGCCAGAGCCCACGGCGAACTGGGGACAGGCAGAACGCAGACCTGCTCCTTTCCCCGAGGCGTGGGGTTGGTGTCTTCCTGGCTTAGAGTAACGTCTGCTGGGGGAGAAGCGCGGGTTGGGCTCCCCAGACGCCCTGAC
>NW_010119337.1:0-942 GCF_000699245.1 Pterocles gutturalis | reverse complement strand
GGGGCTTGGGTTGTCCATTGGGATCTCTGTTGGGTTCTTCTTTGGGTTCTCCGTTGGGTTCTCTGTTGGGTTCTCTGTTGGGTTGTCCATTGGGTTCTCCATTGGCATCTCCATTGGGATCTCTGTTGGGTTCTCCATTGGTATCTCCATTCGGTTCTCCATTGGGTTCTCCCTTGGGTTCTCCATTGGGATCCTCTTTGGCATCCCATGGCAGCATCTCCCTTGGGTTCCTCGTTGAGTTCTCCGTTGGGATCCCATGGGGGCATCTTCATTGGGTTCTTCTTCGGGTTCTCCATTGGGTTCCCACTTGGGTTCCCCGTTGGTTTCACCACTGGGTTCTCCATTGGGATCCTCTTTAGCATCCCATGGGACATGTCCCTTGGGTTCTCCCTTCTCCATTGGGTTCCTCCTTGGGTTCTCCACTGGGATTTCCGTTGGGTTCACCGTTGGGTTCTCCATTGGGTTCTCCATTGGGATCCTCTTTGGCATCCCATGGCAGCATCTCTCTTGGGTTCTCCCTTCTCCATTGGGTTCTCCATTGGGTTCCATTGCGATTTCCATTGGGTTCCTCCTCGGGTTCTCCATTGGCATCTCCGTTGGGATATCCATTGGGTTCTGCATTGGGATCCCGTGGTGGTATCTCCCTTGGGTTCTCTGTTGGGCCATCTGTTGGATTTTCCATTGGGTTCCTCCTTGGGTTCTCCATTGGGATGCCATGGGGACATCTCCATTGGGTTCTCCATTGGGTTCTCCATCGCTGTCCATCCCTGTCCCCCACCCTGACTCCTCCGTGTCCCCCCCGCAGGAGAACCCGTACGTGATGAGGGTGGGGGGCGCGGGCGGTGCCGAGCGCTACGAGGGTTTCTGCGTGGACATGCTGCAGGAGTTGGCCGGGCTCCTCAAGTTCCGCTTCCACATCAAGCTGGTGGAGGACGGGCTCTA
>NW_010119336.1:0-19951 GCF_000699245.1 Pterocles gutturalis | reverse complement strand
AAAAAAAAAAAAATATATATATATATAATAGGAATACTAGGAAGTCTTTCTTTCATTCTCACAAGTAGTCACAGAATTCATCACTAAGCCAAAAAAAGGGAAAACATGTTGACTAAGAAAAATATTAGAAATATTAGAAAACACTGACAATGTTTCAGAATTGCATTTACACTAATAAAAAGGAAGAAGCATTATGTATTCTTCAGCACCAGAGCAAATTATTTTAAAAGTGTATTTTAGAAGATTGGGTAAAATATCTTCATTTCAGAATTTGAACGTATTCACTGCAAGTTTTTTTTTTAAAAAACAAGAGCCTAATCAGCACAGAGGGACTGGGGTTTCAGCAGTGACTACTGATTTCGCAGGTGTTTTCGGTAGCCCCATCTGAACAGCCTCTCTATTTCTCTGGCTGACGAGGCACGTGTGGGGAAGGAAGGCAGGGTGTGCATTGAGCAGCCGTGCATTTCGACCACGCTCCCCAGCGCTGCCCAGATCCAGACAGGTCACAGCGGACACGAACTGTCCATCCTTCACCATCGCTATTTCAGCACACACAGGGAATCACCAGGCAGGGGTCCAACACGGTGGGTACCAAAAGTCATGAGCCAGCAAAAACACAGAATGCAATTCCTAAAAAGAGCCATCTCCACCCTGCCAGCGACACCTCACATGGACCTAGAGGTGCGCTTGATCTCTATTTTATTTTTACAAACAAGGATAACCAAGAAGATCTGGTAGACTGCATTCTGAAGCGGACAGCAAGGAGGAAGGTATCTGCCATCCTCCCCCTCACCCTGCTGCCCCCAGCTCCAAGCCTGGGGACGAGTGTCAGGTCACATCTCGCTCTGCAGTGGCACCGGAGCCCACCCCAGCCCCGGGGAGCCCCTTTCCTGCGCTTTGTGTCCCCGCCACACCAGCTCCATGGCCAGGGCTGCACACCAGGGATC
The DNA here is from genome assembly GCF_000699245.1 of Pterocles gutturalis. Classification (NCBI taxonomy): domain Eukaryota; kingdom Metazoa; phylum Chordata; class Aves; order Pterocliformes; family Pteroclidae; genus Pterocles; species Pterocles gutturalis. The sequence goes on along the minus strand of NW_010119336.1, from coordinate 19,004 downwards.
GCTCCCAGGCTGGAACAGGGGGGCAGAGACCCACTGCCCTGCCCAGGGCAGGACACAACCCCAGACCTGCCTGGCCTCATCCCGAGGACACAGTGTGGACACACAGCCGCTCGCTCCTCCACCGCACCCAGGGCTTTCCACGCCGCTAATACCTTGCGTGTGGATCATCTTTCCCAAGCTACTAAGAAGACAGAGTCCGTCAAACGTGGTCAAAAGGTTGTCAGATGAAAGGTCCTGCTCTCTGTGGAGCTTGCGGGGACACGGAGGCTACCAGGCAGATCAAGACAGGTTTGAACGTTTGGAGAAGTGTCAGGGAGTTTTCAGCACGAGGTGACAAGCTGGGTGGGTGCCACGAACAGCAGCGCTCGCTGGGGGACTGCAGGACACCGGGGAGCTCGGGGCGCTGAGGACAGACCTCCCAGCCGCACACCAGGGGCAAACATCTCCGGAGTGCTCCCCAGCTGCGGGACACCCCGATACGCCCAGGAGCCGCAGACCAGCCGCCAGCTTCTCCATACCCGTCACTGGCGAGATAACCACATACAAAACCACCCCAAACAAGCCCTCCCTTTTAAAAACTCATCCCTAGAGCCTGATCCAGGCTGCTAAGTAGGCTGATTTTCAAGTATTTAACATCCAGTCGGATATTCAGCAGTCTGGGTGGGAGGGATAAAATCAGCCTCTGTCACCGCTGCCCAGAGCCGACTCTCATACCCACGCAGCCAGCCGGCACTACCCAGCCGTATCGCCACTAATCTGAATGTACGTTCATTCTGTCACTCACCATTGCCAGCCAGTCACTCCTAAACCAGCTCTCTGGGAAACACCCCAGCTAAGATCCATCCTTACTAAGGAAGGATGAAGATAAACGTTAAGAACTAATTTGACTGCAAGAAGGCTGAAATAGAACTGATGTTCTTGAACCTGGTAGGAAAGGACTGTTCAAATAAACGTATCACACCAGCGCCTGTTTTTCCAAAGACAAGCTACCCTTTCAAACAAACATTTTAAATGCCCATAAGCTAAGGCTAGTTTTACCAAACACATTGCTCCCAAGTGACCTGTTAAAAGACTTGCCTACTTTTCACGTCACAACACCTCAGCAGACTCCACCAGGATCAACGCTAATTTCGAGCCGGGCTGGGTTCCAAAGCCAGCTAATGGCACTGCGTCCACGCGTGACTTAAGGGACATTGCTGTAAAAGTGCAAATGACCCTCTGAATAAGGCTTCTACAAAGTCACGCTCAGTTTTAGAGTCACGTTTCCCTTGAAGCTCCACACACCTCCAGTGAGCTCGTTCTCAAGGTAGGAGCATCCCACTAACACTGCTTTCCGCAGCGTCCCACCCACCACCGCTTTTATTGACCAACAAGGAGCAGTCACCTACCACTTTACTCCTGGTGTGTTTACAAACATGGATAATCTCTTCTCATCAACCAAGATGGGACCTGCTCCAAAGCAACCACCACACCGGCCAGAGCTCTTGTGCCCAACAGAAAGGGCTTTACTGCCTTCTTCAGAGCCGGTGCTGATGGACCTGGCTGCCAGATTCATCTTACGGGTACTCTTATCAAACTTGCCTTCCTGTTTAGTAAAATCTGAACTTCTCTGTACTGGAAGTACGAATTGTATTAAGAATATTAACTGAAGCATTAATGAAACTTGGGGGGGAAAAAGCCTGCAAAACATACACCATTTACACACACCAAAACTACGTGACTGTTTGGATAAAATGCTCACGCCTCTGTGTAAATGTAACAGGAAGCATACAGAGATGCATAAATCTATTTTATGTCTCATCTCAGGAATTATCATTATGTCAGTATCTACAGTGGAACTGAAATGAACTCAGGAGACGTACAAGGTATTGAAGTCACCAGCAGTACTTCCTATGGCTGTGAAATATTCATTACAGGCTTGACATCTAAATACTGACTTGCACTGATCACGCTTAACTTGTCAGATGTCTGATGATCCCAGAACAAGGCAACACATCCATCATGATTCATTTCAGTGGTCCATAAGTTTTGAATTCAAAATACCACGTACTAGGACATATTTTATTTCTACGCTCAGTGGCTATAGAGCATAATCTCGTCATCGTTCAAACTGCTTAATCTGTCTCAGCATTTAAAATTAAGTTGGAAAAAAACACTACTGCTTTTAACTGTCCTTAAATTACATTAATTGCGCTGTTAAGCACTTTAACAACCTTATGAAGGAAGTAAATCAGTGCTCAAAAGTAAGTCTATATAACCACCTCCAAGCCTCCACGCACAGAACAGAGCTGTCGATATCCCCGACCTGCAGAACGAGGATCTCCCATACACGATCACATCAGAAGCAAAGCAGAGGCTACTTTTACCATTTGCCCAGGCAATGAGCTATGTCAACACCAGCTACTGTAACATCAATATATTGGATGCACAGAGAAACGCGCAGAGCACTGAACTTATGCTGTCACGATTCTATTTACACCCTGTCCCGCTAGCAGGCAACTGATGTCATATGCCTGTATACAAGAGAAACAAATTCACAACCTAGAAATTTCTGCTGGCAAAAGATCAACAGGCTGTAATGAGTCCTGAAAACAAACTATCCAGCCTTTAGCCAGAGCTCCCTGATCTCTGTTTGAACTATTACACGAGGCTAAAACTTCACTGCTTTGGCAGCAAAGATGCCGTTACCAGTGCCAGCAACAATCTGAAGCAAAGACACTGTCAGCGACCAGAATATTCAGATTTTCAGATCTACAAACTTACTTTGTGGGATCTGCTTGCTATACCCCACATAGCTGAAGAATATATACAGGTGTGGTGGTCAAACAGCTTGACAGAAATGCTCCTGTGCATTATAAATAAGCATGCCTGTACTGACACGCCGAACATCTGAACTCGCACGGAACATCACCCTTCTGCTGACAAATTCTTACGGCAACAACAGGCAGAAGCTGAACCAAATATGGCTCAGATTGTTTTAGGAATGCCAATTAGATATCCACAGAGACTTGATATACTGAAAAGAAACAACGGAATGAAATAAATTCAAAAGTTTGGAGCCATCTGTATGTATCTGTACTGAGTATCAAACCATCTGTATTATATTCTTAGCTCAGCTAAAGCAAACCACTGGCACCAGTGCCAAGTTTGGCAGCAGAGACGATTTGGACCGCCACCAACGAGGATGAGTTACCATGCCTCTTAGAACAAATTTTGTAGCAAACACCAAAAGGGTTGATCAACACAGATTATCACAGCTACAACAAGCCAACTAGTTTAAAAAACAGTATTTGCCATCCCACAGTATTTAATTTACACTTGTATGATACACTCTACGCCTAAAAAGAGACACTAAACTTCTCACTATCCCTGTCCCCCAGGGACACGGCTATAACCTCTCACGCAGGCTCTGTACCGCGGCACGAAGCGCCTGCACGTGGTGGCACCCACCGGTGCCCACATCAGCTGCAGATCAAGCAAATCAGAGCCCTGGAGCAGACAGGGGACACGGGCAACTGCACCACAAGCTGCACCGTGGTGGCATGTTCTGAGGCACACGGACATCCTCGGAAGGTCTCCCACTTCGGTGTGGGATATGGCTTGGCTTCCTTCTTCTGAGACCCCCGACAGGGCAGCCGCACCAAGCGACCCACGCTCCTTTGTCTTCTCCAGCTCCAGCCCCTACCGTCCTACAGCACCCTGCTTCTCCCGGGAAATTCCATCTCCCCTTTGAAGTCTAGCCTAAATTTCAAAGGCAAAAATACCAAAATATCCTTGAGGATAAAGGTGCTGATGTAAAGAATATTGACTAACCCCAGTAATTTTATTTTCATCTTTTAAAAGGGCCCAGAAATAACTATTCACCGCCTTTTCCTCTGCTCGAGATTGTGAGAACAACCCGCCTACCAAAAAGTCTGATTCTCTTAGCGCTAAGAATTTTGCATGGGTGGAACTCTTTAGCTAAAAGTGATGATAAATAACACCTCCTCAATCCTGCCATCTCCAGAAACAGCTTACAAGAATTAATATACTAAGTTGATTTGCAATGTTAAACTAGAATCTCCCAATCCTCTGATGGCCACCTGAAGTACGCCCGGTGAGACATCAAGATCAAGGCAGGGCAACACAAAGTTCAACTGTCTCAGTTATCTTCTACCCTCTGTACCTTCACCACCACGAGCAGACATAACTCCTCCATATGTTTTTTGCGTATAGAAGTATCAAACGTAACATATTAGCCCAACTAAACGTTCCGATAGCTCATCCATCGCCCCTCCAGACAGCTTCAGAGGACCCCCCGCTTTACGGGGAGGTGCAAGACCAGCCCTAAGTCAAAGGTACAAATCTCTGATACCGGGGGGTTTATGTCAGTATTCACACAGCTCTTAGGGGTTAAATCAGCCACATTAAGCAGCATTTTTTTCAACCTTTAGACAGATTATATACAAACTATGCTAATTGATAAAAAAGAGACTAGAAGTTCAGGAACTTGCCTGCACCCAATTCTCAACTCTAAACATGCCATACAAAGAAAAGGCCCTCACATACCTCCCATCAATAAAATGGGGAGAACATAATTTTTTTTTAATTTATGCATATACTTAATGCAGAGCACCTTCTGAAGTCTCAGATTAAAGGTATCAAAGAACAGCAGAATAATCACCTTTCCCCAATAAAACACATTTGCACTTTAAACCATGCATATTGTTTAACTCTGTTAGGAATCCTATTAGGAGAAACTTATTTTATGAGTCTGCCAAAAAAGGATGGTTACCAGAAGCGTAATCACAGTAAGCAATAAAGGCTGACATGGAGTATATTTCTAAGCAATTTAGCAGGTGTTTTAAAGGCATAAAGCTACAGAGTGATAAAGTCATTTAGAGGCACAGACACAGAAAAAGGAAAAGGCTACCCGAAGGTTCAAACCCTCCCAGCAGCCGAACATCGTTCCTCTTCCCCTGCAGACTGCACAGGTACAGGACCGACTCCTCTATGAACTTTGGCGAGTCAAAAGAATACAATATTAAGCAGTGAGGGACAGCGATCATTAAAAAAAAAAATGAACGAAGAGCCTCCAAGGGAGGATGCAGCATACACATAAGTGCCACAAAGCTCGGAAAAAACTTAAGGATTGCGAGATCTGTTTTAAAATACTGTTTCTTTTCCATGTAAGCAGGGTTGCATGATTCTGTGAAGATGTTTTTAAAAAAAGAGTCAAAGAGTCTAATTGGGAGGGGTGCCTCTATGAAAAGTCAAGGACTCTGGATTTGACGAGTCTTATCCAGGTCTTAGAAAAACTTGTATATGAAACACAGACCTGGTGGAGGAAATTCAGGGAGAGCCGACTTGCCAGTGTAACACGTACCTCTCCAGAACAATTGCCAGTTATCAGAATTGCACAAGCCAAGAGACAACGCTGACTATAAATATGACTACCAGCCCATCCACACAACCCAAAAGCGTCCTGCCAAGCCCTCCTTCATGTTCTCTCTCACACAGACAAAGGCCTCAAAGCCATGGGACATCTGCCAGAGAACCAAATGAAGTTAAAAAACCTGAAGAACATGAACATGTACTAACCTAAACTTGCGTGTTCTTTCTTCCCAATTCCTCCCCCAACACCTCCTCCTACAAAGGAGACGTCCCAGTTTACTGTACTCTTTTCCTTCTTCCAACCAGTCTTAACTCTTGGACCAATGTTTTAAAGTTTCCCTACCTTTGAAAAAATAATGTTCAGTTCTTAAATGTTTTGCCAGATCTGGACCACACCCTGCCCTCTCCCAAAATCTTGGTTGTTTGTCTCCTGTTGCACATAATCAATTATAGCACTTTCAGGTTTGTATTTTGCATGGTGGGAGCTGATCCAGAAAGGAGATTGTGCTTGTGCGAGCTTGTGTGTTTACACAAACATACACACACACCTTTATAAAATGGTTTTGTCTCTATAGAACTTCAGGGGATTTTCCTCAAAGCGAGTTTTTCACCTGTAAGCAGACAGCACTTGATACAAAAAAAGTAGCTGAAAATTCCACTTACCAGGTCCTGCTAATCACTTAAAATATGAAGGGAAAAAGCAAGATCTGTGTCACCCTGTCACCAGAAGAACTGTTATCAATCATAAGGAACAACTACAGCAAAATGCACAAAGACACCCAGCAGATCTCTTCAGCTCCGCTGTACATTTCCCTCTCCCCGTTCTTGTTCCCGGATTCAGTGTCAGACACCAACGCTGATGTTTGACAAAAAAGGGATACGGCAGATTGCCCACCAGCCGCATCATGTGCTGCCAAGTGAGAAATACAAGCTTGGAAACAGTCTCGAGATTCCAGCCAGGACAGCAAGGCTCGAAGCATCACACAAGTGACATAACGAAGCACGGTGGGGAGAGGCTGGAGGGGACAGGGGAAGTTATTGCATGAAATAACTCTGTAGGGCATGCAAAGGAGCTGCTCTCGGTACCCAGCAAGACAACTTCATCATTTAGGATTACCAAGAAATAACTGCAGTTTTCTTCCTTCTGATTTTTCTTTTTTTAACTACGTCTAACTGCAAAATCCCCTTAACTACTTGAATCTGAATCATCCAACATATTTTTACTTTCCTGTGGATGTCTTGTACCTAATTTTTCTTTATTAGCTATTGTGAAACAACACAGCAATCAGCTTTCAGAGCATTCAGCAGAAGCAGGATCACCCTGGGTCTGGTCCACAATTTAGAACTCCTGCAACATTTAAGAAGAAAGTTTACATCCTATAAAGACAAGAATCATCTCGTTAGTTTGTTCAGAAGCTAGCACAACAGCACGAACACCACATGTAGACAAATCCTCCATTTGTCTTCAGTTTTTAGAAGACAGACATTTTATCAGCGGATCTGTTAACACTTTCCTTCAGAAAATATGTTCCGCCTGCCAGCAAACAAACAACAAACTAATGTGTCATATCTGTAAAATGAGACAGAGAAATAATCAGGATTATCTTCAGAGTGCTGCAATAAAATAACAATAATCGAATGCTTCACGTAGCTAATGGTTCAGCCCTGTGCTCCCAGTCGTGCAGTTACTTTGCAATACCTACGCACACAGCCACATGCCACAGAGTCTCTCCAGTTCTGCTATTTAACCCTAATCAAAGAAATGTGATGGTTGTGAACTCGGCTTGCAGGGGGATAGCTGGTGGAAAACAACAAACATCTTACCCGGGCTGTGCTACAGCGGCAGGATCTGGAAAGGCACGACAGCCACAAGCTGGGAAAGGAAACGGGAGCGCAAAGCAGGGATGGTGCTACCTGTTCAAACCCTTCTCAAGTCACAGAGCACCACTGCAACTGATGGACACACTCATTTAAATTACAAGAAAAAAATTGCAAAATTCTCTTATCTTTTCGTTTAATAGCAACTGCTAGGTAGGTTCTCTATTTCAAATTCAGGAGCATAGAAACTCTACCCAGCAAACACTATATGGGAGCACTTTTCAGGGAGGCTTCCAAGATCCTGAAAACATTTTTAGTAAGTTCCATAAATTGTAGTTCTAATTAAGGATTAAATTAGGAGACTAAACACCTCTTTATTTGAGGGCAGGGAGGCTTAAATCTTTTTGTATTAATGCTGAGCTATATCATCTGATATTTTTGCTATGACCAACCTATAAAACCTGTCAGCTTCACTCAGTTTACACAGGGCTCTAATTATGTTTAACTAGAATCCGAATGATCTAATTACTTAACATCTTATAGCACAAACTACTGAGGACATCTGGTTGAGCAACTGGCAAAGGAGTCAGAGAAATAAAATGACTGTTCTGTACCCTGCTCAGGACCCCTGCAAACAGCTCTCCCCCCAGACAGGCTCATTTTTCCGTCCCACCTGAAATTTCTGCCGACTGAAAGCAGCCCTGCAAGAACAAATCATCCAGTGGTTCAAAGGGAGTAGTCAGGTGAAGAAAAAGCCTGTGAGTGCCACAAGGAGGATGACGGGACTTTGAAGACATTTTTCATTTTGGTTTATGCTTCATTGGGTGAAAAACCAAATCATTCCCTTGAATCTCTGGGGCTCCTTCTCCCACCGTTCTTCAGAAATTGAGAACCACCGCAGGCGCTAAAACTGATGTCAGCTCGGCAACATCAGTGCCAGCAGGAAGCTCCCACACCTGCAAGCTTTGAAAAGTTTTAAAGTTTTTAACCATTGCGATAGCACAGGGGAACAGATTTTAGCAAAAGCAAGGAAAACTCCACTGGGGCACCGTGAAGTCATTCCCACTGGGAGCACCAAGGTTAAATGACCAGCAATATGAGCTGAAGGATGTTTCTGGCCGTGAAGCACTGACATGGTTTCCATCATGTCAGTGATGGTCAGAGTCCTTCCCTCGGCCTGGCCATCTGCCAGGTGTATCGTACTACATACCTGAGCACCGCTGAAAGAAAAGGGTGCCCGAAACACAGGAAACTGCTACCGTGACCCACACTGTGCAGACCCGCTCCCACTTTGATCTCTTTTCCTTGAAACCACAGCGCACTGTACCCAACAGATTAACCCGACACGGGCAAAGAAGAAATAAAACCTAAAAGTTCTGGTTAAAAACCCAGTTAAAGCTGTCGGTTTCTGTCTTTCCTTAACGAGCAGATGGAAACCAGCAATAACCATCTGTGTAAAGCAGCGATAACTGTAAAGCACAGTAATTCCACACAAATACACTAACAAGGTCAGGGAAGTGTTTCTCTAATTGTCTATTGCCCGTGACCTTTTCCAAAGATTTCAGATCTTCAGAACAAAAATTTCAGAACAAAACCAAAACAACTTGGAAAGGTCCCTTGGCACCTTTGACAGTAGCACAGTTTGACGCTATCCTGGGGAAACTCCGGTTTGGGAACACCGTTCTGCCTTCCCAGATGTTCCCCCCAGATGTGCTCCTCGCTTCTCCTGAATGGGTACAACATCCAGCTCCTGGACTGGTAGGACATCCAGCTTCCACCCTCCATGGCAAAGCTGATTATCCCTGAACGAGCAGTAAAACCATTCCTGCACGGGCAGTGCAGCAAATGTTTTGAAATCCTTCAAGATCAAAGCCACTCTTTACTAATAAACTTGTATTTTTATATTCCTCGCAGCTGAAAAATCCAATTAAAACATCACAGTGACCTTGTAGCAGAGAACCAACCACTGTCACAGTGAGGATAAAGTATCAGAACACAGCCCAAGTAGAGTTCCAGCAAAAACAGGATAGATACTGAAAAATACTATCAGTTGTTTCACTCACTGGGGGGGGAGAGGATGGCCTAATTCAATAGGAAGATCTGAGATGCTTTTATTAGGCCTCCAAAGTAGCGTAACTGACAGTTAAACAAACAAAGTGTCAGGCCTTAAGTCAGCATTTAGAAAGTAAATTTATAATGAAGAGCTGACAATCAAAAACCGTACAAAGAGGCTGCTGCCAGCCGTCAACTTTTTTAGAAAAAAAACCACCTAGCTACAGAATGAAAATGTCTTACCACTGGAATTAACTTCACAATTTGTTGGTAAAATGATTATAGTAAATAAAGAGGGCGTAAAAACGCTATGATCTATGACTGCATTTTGCCATGACGTACCTAGAAGTGCAGAAGATAAAGAGCAGTGAATGCCCAAACCCAACAGAGGTTGGTGCGTCGTTCCAAACCAGGCGTGCCTGCCAGCTTTCATCTGTCTGTACGAAACCAACGTTCATTTGGAAAACTAAAAATAACACATTTATCCAACAGAGCTTCCACATTTGCTTATGTGCTCCAGAAGAAAGCCTCTACCACCGAACGCCTGCCTGCCATCACCTTTCACCAGCGAGGATCCGACAGGGTATCAGAAGCTACAAACCCGCGGCGCTGGAGACACAACAACCTTTGGCACAGCAGGCAGCAGCCGAGCACAGAAAGCACCTTTTACAGCTGGGAGAGACTGCCCTGAACGACCAACGAGAGCACGCTGCAGTCCCAAACTAAACCTTTTAGCCCTTGCAGTCATTTTCAAAAAGATGGCACATGCAACAGCTCTGGGGCACAGCGACCACTGTCGAGTATCCTGAAAGCAATCTCAACTACTACATTCTTCTTCTAATCCTAGTTCAAGTAGGTTTTCTCAGTTCCAATTTTAGACTTCAAGTTCTATTTACAGGACAGAAAATCCCAGATCGTGACATTAATCAAGTTTTACTTAGCTTGGCACATTAAAGAACTAACTATTCTCAGGATATGCCGGGACATCTCAGATACTAACCAATTTTAAATTTATTATCTAAAACAAGCTGATCACAGCTACGGTGTGTGTTTTAATCGTTAGTGCTGTGTCTAACATACCACCCTAACAAAACAAAAAAACCAACCACAGTCCTAGTTTCAGGAGCTGATGGCACAGAGCACAGCAAAGGACTCAGAAAGGCAAAAACGAGTATCAGAAATCCCAAGCTGCACAGAAGAAAACAGCGTTACCATGCAGCTTTCCAATCATGGGACTGACCAAAGCTCTGCCTGCACATACGTAAAAAGCCTGCAACTAGCTCCTCCTCGCAAGCACGGAAACAGCAAACTATGTTTTACATATAAAACTGAGAGCTTGGGTTTGTAAGACAATTTAATTTGATTCAAATCCTGATCTAGAACAGGGAAATAACCCCCGTTCCTGCAGGGGCTGAGGACCGTCAGCAACACAGCCAGCACACTCAGTCTCGCGGGATCAAGACTCACAGGAGGAAAGCTCTCTTCGTTAGGAAAGTACACAAATAAATTCTATCTTCCCTCCTTATTGCCTCCTGCACCACACATCTCATGCCTCTTGCATCTGTGGAAGCAGGAGCACAGCAGCCCCCTGAGCTCACCCCTGCAAAGCAGCAAGTACCCACTCACTTCTGAAAGGAATGAAAAAAGATATTCTGAGTTCAAGCAGTAATGCTGAGTGTAAAGTGTGTTTGCTTGAGAAAACGGGCAGGGTGTTGTGAACAGCAGCGGACAGATAGCTGAGGACACAATATTAGCAAGCTGCCCTTTTCCAACATCCGAAGAATTCTGACAGCAAGACTCCATGCCAAAGAAACGTGCAGAAACCTATATGCAAAAGAAAATCAGAGCTCCTAAAGAGGCAGGAGAGAGCTGGAAGAAGGGAACAGAGGAGTAACCAGTGTATTCACAACTTACTTTCTTTCTTTTTATTTTTAAATATATCAAACACTTCTTGCACTCACATAAAAGTAAGTAAGGCTACAATTGTGTAAGCAACTCTGCACAGAGGTCTCTCCACAGAAAATCAATTGCAAGACTACTGGCTCCTTGTTTTTAAATGTTTAATACATCCCATCTACACAATGACTATTAGAAAAGCAACCATGCTCATACCAGACATACCAACCCAAAGTTGAGTACTATCAATATCAACACGGACACACAAAAGTCATGACATAGATATGTAGTTTGCTGACAAAATCACCATATTTCAGATCATAGACAAAGCGTACATTTTATTTCTGCCTGAAAAAGAAGCAAACACATCTAAGTGATAACACAAGTTTACTTTGACATGCACATGCAATAAAATGCATAAATACCCAATAAAAACAAAATGAAAAATAATTACAGACAAAACACAAATATAAATTTTATTGAGCTATTCTGGCGACATTTGTATCAGAAGAACTAAGTTCATTAGAAACATGAGATACAGGAGGAGGCTGAGGAGTCCCCAGACACAGCAGCAGAGACCCATCCCTACGCACAGCTCGGCCGTGGGCCAGGTAAGGAAGGCAGCTCCTTCCCATCCCAGCGCCCTCAGAAGACTATGCATGTGTTAAAAATCAACCACATGCGATAACGCTTACTGGGTCAGAGCCTTTTTGTTGTGCTAAAGAGGGATAAAGCTCATTCACCTTTGCAAAGTTCACGGAGCTGAGCACACCAGAGCCACGCGCAGCAGCGGAGCCCAGCGCCGGGCACAGCACCTCCAGCCTCATGGCGACGCGGGAAGCGAACGCACGCAAAACGAGCAGGAGATCAATATTTCCGATGGCACAAGTAGACATCTAAATCATAACCTCTACCCCTGCTGACTGTCCTAGCAGCCAATCGATACGTCGACTACAAAACCAGAAAATTTGGATAAAAGGTAAAAGTTGCAGCGAGATAAGGTTCCATCGCATCTTTGGCGACTGGAGAATTTCAGCCTTCAGATGGGAGTCTAACACCTTACGTAAAAACTGCTTGGAACATGTCCCTCTCTTGTGCCATTTGCAGTCCTCACGACCACGGGAGCGTGGCTTGGCTAAAAGCCCCGATGGCAACTGAAGACCCTCCCCGGCCGGAGCTGGCCTGTCTCTCTGGAACAGGGAGCTGTTCCAAACCTGCGGCTGCAGCTAGCCTGGGACTGCACATTTAAATAATGCAACCACAAACTGGTGAATATTAAATTCAGCATTCATATCACTGGGTGCCTATAATGTAAATTTTAAGCAGACTTTAACGTACAGAGGAACCTGAAGGGAAACTTGATAAATCACGTATCTTGCCTTCCAACAGTATACCAAAGAACATGGAGCTGTGTCTAAAAGGAAGAGCATGTCTGTGTATGTATTAATAATTCTGAATTATAATTTTATAACCATTTGGAGGACATATTTTCTTCCAGTGATCTGGTACCATCATCAACAATAATCTTGAAGAGCACCCAAGTACTCAGGTTTTCTTTCCACATTCACTCCTACAGACACTGCTTCCAGCAACAAGCCTGAGAAGCACCCACAGACCAACAGCACTATGTCCTCTGTTTAATCCATGTACAAAGAAAGCTAACAAAGGTCCAGAAAACTAACAGCTAAGTCTCATTTATCCATAACACAGAATTAGGTAGCAGCAAAAAGGAACAGCAAGGGCTAACTCACAATCTCGTATGTCAGAGGGGTCAGAAGCATTATCAATGTTTTCCAGACAGAGAAGTGAAGCAGCGGAGGGCCAGTACCATGCTCTGAACCCAGCACAGAACAGGCACACACCAACTGCTAACAGCAAGGCTGGAACTCCCAACTCACTTCAGAGTCCCTACTACCTAGTAACCATCGCTCCAACTGAATCGGAACCAACTGAAGGCTCCGTGCGTTAGCGCCCGTCCCCCTGAGCACGACTGCCCCAGGTAAGCATTCACGCGCAGATTTTTGTTGGGCTGATGCATATCAGCTGAAGCTTACCATTCTGGTTAGAGAAATCTTTTGTTTTCCTTAAAATAATGGATCAGCAACACCACGTAACCTCAAATACCTAGCAGAGGTACTAGAGAGAGCAGAAGGAGTAAGACTTGACCCATCAAACTTCTGTGTACTTCATCACCTGCAGCACAACTTTCTAGCTTTGCAGCTTAGTTTCTGTAAGTGTAAGCCAGGACATTTCCGTGCAAAACACATGCCTAAGATATACCTAGTCTGAGTCTTCATTTTAAAAAAGTCAAAAGCTATTAAGCTGCCTTTTTTTTTTTTTTTAAGTAAGAACAATGAGAATGCTTCTACAATTCACAATACCTTAAAACACCCAGTGGTTAAAGAGCTATTTAAGAGGAACATAAGCTCTATTTGTCACAGGGCACCATTCAAAATCTGTCAGTGTGCTCCGAAGTCATACCATCCCCTTGGTATCTCATGTACAAATCTTCCCAGGATGTTTCCACAAGAACAGCTCGGTGGTAAACCCCAGGCTATCCTTTTACAGGATCAGCGAGTGCAGGTGAGCTGGATTTGACTGCAACACTACAGCCAGGCGTTTGTTGGGAGACCCTCCATACTCCCCAGCTGCACTGCCCAATATTTATATAAATTCTAAAATAAGCTCTCCCCTTCTCCCAACTGCACTGCAATAAGTTTCATTTCCAAGTCCTTCCTTTCTTCACCACTTCCCTCTAACCCATCCACTCCTTTGAACAGCGTCACTTCCCCCACTACGCTTTTTATTTTTACATCCCATCATGAGCCACAGACTGCAGCCAACATTTCTGAGCTAGACCTCTCCAATGTAAGCACCAGAAGTGATGCTCAGCTCTGATGTACAAACTCCCCTGAAAAAGGCTCAGTCAATGCCTACGTCCTTACACGCCTTAAAAAGCTCACAGCCAGAAACACAGAAATATGGGGGAATTCAAAGCATCTCGATAAGCAGCTCAAATATTTTTGTCCATCTGCTCTTCAGCTCTCCAAAGAAAGGGCAATCTTCACCTCTGTGTTCCCAGAGCAGATCCCTGGGGGTTGATGAACCCAACCGGGAGGCAGACAAGTGCCCCCTCCCCGTGAAATGACAGCACAGCTCCAGCCCTCGCAGAAACTTCCTTATTACCCCAGCTGTCGGCAAAGGCGTTCAATTCCTGCAAGGCAAGGAAGCAAGTGAATTGCCAGCGAGGCAAAAAGCTATCAGACAACACGAGTCTGAAAGGCTCCAACTTCAAACCTGCATCTGCTGTAGCACATCCGCACAGAGCATCGGGCCATCTCCCGGCTTCAGCAGCTTCACACCGGGAAATACTGAGCTCTGCCAGGTCACAGAGGTGACCAAGGAACGGCCGTATCCTGCTGGAGTCAACCCATGAGCACCAGCAGGGAACCGCGGTGGATCCAGTACAAATTCTTCCCCAGAAACGCAAGTTGTACCGTTCGACAACCGGGAAGATCACTGTTAACCTCTAACACCTGCACTCTTTGTGTTTAATCTTTTATAGGAACTTACCGCTGTTAACACGGAGTTATCTCTCTGGATTTCCATGTTCTTTACAACCCCAGCAATGTAATATACTGTATTTTCTTCATTATAACGAACAATAAAAGCAGAAATTTCTAACTTACTTGCCTGGTAAAACCGAGACAACAAAAACAAGCTGAGAACACGTATGTCACAAAAGGAGGAAGATTCATCTTATCTTCACTAATTTAAGGACATTAACTATTCTGATCACGAAGGCTAAGTTTCTCTCACTTTTCCTGGTAAATTCAACACCACACCTACAATCCCAGGTGTGAGCCTTCTTGTACAAACCTCTTCGCCCTAGACCCCTTGTCTTCTGCTAACTGCCCCGTTTCAGCTTTCTCCCTCACATCCTCCTCCGATCCTGGAACGCTGGCGCTGTACTCTCAACCCCGAAAGCACTGGATTTGCAACGCCTTGCCCATAAAGTGTATGGGGAAACAACCAAGCACAAAACATAAGCAAAGAATAAAATGTAAAGAACACATACAAGAGAAACATGAACATACCAGATGGGAACTTACTACCCCGCTTCCATACAAAGGACCACAGGTCACTGAGCACTGCCTGCGTGGGGTCTTAAAAAACACTAAGCATCCATACAGGTATCTGTTCTCTAACCAATACACTGCCTTTATTTTCAGCTGTGATCAAACTGAAACTTTGCATTATACAATTTTCTACATCCACCTTTTGCATTACAAATCAGCTTACAAATAAAGAATAATTGCTCGCTGGAATGTTAGATGCACGTTAACTTCTTCTATAGCAAATGTTTCGCCCATCACTTTTTGGGTATTGTTATACACAGCCAAGTACTACAATTTTTTTTCAAAAAAATCTCAACCATCACCATATTCCAAATCCTCACTACTGCATTTCCCAATACGTTATCCAATTAACTGCAAATTTGGCGTAAGAACAGAGTGATTGGAACACACATTAATGCTGCCATGTTTCAGATGGGCATTATTTCATTTGAGGAACAGGAAAGAGGGCTTGGAAAAGCTTTCAGAAATTTCTTTCCAAAAATCAGGACTCAAGGAATCCTATGAAAGCCAAATTCTCAAGCCAGAAGTACACCAAGGGCCTCTCTCCTAGCGTGCCATGTGTGTTCGATGTCCAGGGACACCACCCTGACCACCCCGAAACGCCAAAGCCTGCCTGCTGCAGGGGAGCAAGGCAGCTATCGGAGGATACTGGTAGCAATGCCCCGGCTTTCACATCCCTCCCGCTTCCCTGTATTGCATCTTCTCAAAGACCGACCAAGCTGCTTTCGCTCCTCCTCGCTGATCCTGTGGGGAGGAGCAGAAACACAATTACAGTAGCCAGAGACTCTTCTCTTGACACACATTTAACTACCACTGTAAATAGTAAAGAACCGTCTGCTTTTAGGACAGAAACTACAAGTTCTACAGTGACCTGCACGGATAAACAAAATCAAACACTCAGGTGTGGTGGCTAATTCCTCTGCTGATGGAGCATGTTAACTCCTTCACCTACAGCAAGTCAGCTTGTGCTCTGGTACAATCAGATCCAACTGAAAGATGCCAAGAACTCCACCTGTTTCTAATTAAATAATAGAAGCGCTTGAGTACTTAAAAGCCACTCATTACTACTTGGTTTTTCCAGATTTTGTTACAAATTTTTTAATAAGATCAATGGTTTACCTTAAACAATTAGTCACAGCATGCATAGACTAATACTCCATCCTTCCTTTAATCACGTATGATGCAATACCAGGAGGAGAGTCTAAAAAGCAGAAATGCACGAGCTGGGTTTGCCTTTAGATTTTCATTCCCTAGCTTGAGAGTGACAAGTTACGCCTTTCTGCTCCAAAGTAATGAGAAACTCTACTTCTTACCAGTATGTGTGCCTGTCCTGAAAAGCTATGATGACATTTTGAGACTTGTGTCTATTGTCAAAATACTTCAACACACAGCTCGTTTATTTTTCAAACGGAATACCCTGAAGTTCTTCCATTCATCCTGCAGACTCAACTCAGGTCTGAGAGCCAAGCTAGGCTCACTCATGCAACACTGCTGGTCCAAAAGACACGGCAGGACCCACTGTCTCCTCTGATACAGGCACGTACACACACATAATCAGAAACATTAAGCAAAATCCTAAAGAGGACTGCATGCCGTGCCCAGGGAACACGAAGCTTATTTTCCTGTCCTGAAGCAGAGGGTTGTTTTTATGGTGAAGGTGATGGTGACACCAGAAAGTACAAACTCCAAACAGGACCACGCAACAGCAGGTAACCTTCACGCTGCCGTACGTCGACCTCATTCAGATCACACGGTTGCCTCCAAACAGGAGATGCAGTTTTAACTGGAGGGTGACAGCATTTCTCCAGTAATTTAATTCACATTTATCGCCACAATATTCACCGTTTGCAAGGATCTGTTTTCTCTACACACTGCAATTCCCTTGCCATCGGTTATCAAACCCAGGTCCATCTTCAACCCCACGGCGAACCGATGCAGAAATGCCATGCTAATTCCACAATTTCTTTAGGAAATATAACTAACCTTTACTAGAGAAAAGGGTTAAGCGCTCAGCTGCATGCCTTTCAGGTACAGTCCCAAGTGAACAGCCACACTTGATACCTGTAGGAAACTTCCATTTTTGCATCTCATATTCCATTTGTGAACAGACCTTTTTGTTCTTTAATCCAAGTTCTGAATTATTTAATCCTGCCTCGAACTCTTGAAATCTCTCTTCCTATAAACAACAGGTTATTTAGCGAAAGGAAATAAATAAAAGAGTCAGACCCTAAAGGGTTCCTGGCTCTGTTTTTAATTAATATTGATACAATCTTGAGAAACCTGCTGCTTAATATTACAAGGCAGGTCAAAGCTTATCAACAGTTAAATGTCTTCTTCTAACAGACCAGAGAAGAGGAAGTTGCGAGCAGACAGGGTGCATGTCACTGCGCTGCTAGCGATAGGGACTACGCAGCCTCAGCTCCTTACAACTTTCTCAAGCAGAAAAACGAGAGCTTCAAAGCCATCTACACCCAGAGCCCCACGAGCTGGAGCTCACAGGGCACAGGTGGAACTGTGTTCAGCGCAAATCTTTTGCCCCAGAACAGGGCAGCAGAAGTGCAGACAAATGCATTTTTATTTTTTGTAATTCCACACTCGAAACACATTAGCACAACCCAATGATGGAGGAGGGAGGGAGGCATGGACAGTTCTGTAAGGCTGAACTTCATACTCAGTTTTTATAGCATATTGCTTCATCTGCAAGTGGGAGTAAATATTACACTACCTCTTCATGCAGATGGGTGGATAAAAAAAATAAAAAGATAATTTGAAACAAATTAACTATTCTGCATAGGGATGAAGGTACTCTCTACCTCTCTGGTCACTCCAGGACTCTCCCCAGACTGCATGAGAAGTGAATAAACTTTGCACTGCACACAGATTGCCCGGTGAACCTGCCGAGAGGTGAACAGCCTCAATCCGCAACACATACAAATAATCACAAGTCCTCAAAAGCAGGTAATGAATATTGTTCAAACAACTTTAAGCTAGCATTACCAGAAGGCTCCAAAGGAGAACCTACAAGCTGTTCAAGTCAGACTGTCACATTTAGCCTGCAAAAAGGAGATTAAGGTTTGCACAGCGATACTCCACAACAGGTTTTACAGTATGCACAGAAATTAAATTATGATAAAAGTGAGCTATTTTTTACTAAAAACAGAATAGAACAATCTATCAAAATGCCATTTGGCTGCGTTCATTACATTTTAGAATTTAATTTACATGATAGATACTTTAGCGTAATATGTTTTAATCAATAAGCATTTCTGAAGGCTTTATTTTTACAGGAAATATTTAGACTTCTTCATCGTTAAATGTAACACCACCTCAGCGATGTTAGGAACGTTTGTTTTCCTACGCTAAGCAAGTACAACCACACGTACACAGAGGCAAAAGTCCACAATTAAAGATGTCAGACCTTGTTTAACTACATCTTAATTTAATCCATTTTATTTTATACAGTTCTACATCTGGATCTCATTTTCTATATTCCTGTAGGTATTCTGGGTCACCATTAAGAATCCTTTCAAGTTACCAAAGTTCAGCCAAGTCTACCTTAATCCAAAACCTTTAAAAGAAACAATAAGAAAAAAAAAAAAAAAAAAAAGCAAAGCCTAAACCAAAACGCTACTTCACCCCACCTCCTAACGCACCTGAAAGTCAGAAGGGACCAGCCTCCTACCACAGCTCCTACCTACTACTTCCCGTGCTGGGGGGGGATTTTTT
>NW_010119335.1:0-32633 GCF_000699245.1 Pterocles gutturalis | reverse complement strand
GGTGTTGTCTGCAAATTTGCTGAGGGTACTGTGGCTCTTCTGCAGTTACACAGGAAACTGAGGGATGCACTTGTCCTTCATGGTATTCTACCAACAGATTCACAAATACAAGCCTCTGACATGCTGATCCTTAAATGCATTTAGGAAACTTGGAGGCATCTTAGGCCCCCCCACAAAACCATGATTCTCCAGTAACTTTCCAGATCTTCCTTCTTTGCTTGCTTCTCCCTGCATCTCACAGAAGACAGCAGGCACAGATTTTCAGCCCTACTAAATCTGCCTGGTGGTGAAAAGCCAAGTTAAAAACCTTATCAGCAACTTTAAATTCCTCTTGCCAAGTAAACTGCGGCTCAGAAAGGACAGAAATTGAAATGTGAATTTCTCTGAGGTACAGACAGCAACTCAAATGAAATTAAATATATCCATTACAGGCTTGATCTTTGATTTTATTTTCAGGTAACATGGAACAGTATGCAAATCTAAACTCTAAACATGCTACTTTGTCCTTTCAATTTTAATAAGGCTATAAAATCTATATCATAACTTTTAGAGTGTAAGAACAGAGCAATAGCATAATCTATCACCAGTTATTTATTTTAATAAAGAACGCATTCCTAATTGTTTTCTACCATTTAAAAGCAATTTGCCATTCACTGAACTTCAACAAATGAGATCTTTGAAAATAAAGCTATTAAGGGAGATTAATAACAGCTTCTCACCTCTTATCCCAGGAGCCCAAGATATTCTCCCATTATTGCTATGCCTCTCAACATACTCTTCATCCAGAATTAAAGAAAAGGGCATGAGAACATGGGAGCCATAAGCAGTTTTCAATTGTGAAGATACAGGAAGACAGGCAATAACATTTTGCTTCAAAGCATAGCCTATTTAGTCCAGTGGAATTCTTTTGGCTTTTGAAATTGTAAATCCACTTAAAACTAGAGGTCACTGAGCATTTAAGCTGCCATGCAGCAGCAGTACAGTCAGGTGCCTTCTGATGCTTGCAAAACTCAAATGTTAACAGATACACTGCCGTAGTGCTAGTGTCTTGTTTCAATGCTCTCTTTCATTAAGATTTGTTTATTACTAAGGAATAACTTTACACTGCTTATTCTATCTGCTGTATTTTGGGTAATCAAGATGCTAGAACTTCTGAAAAAGTGAGATTTCTTCAGAGAAAGGTCAGAACAGCGCTAACAAAACCTAATTGCTCTGAATATATATTACTGCCTTCTGAATCTCTACAACCTTCCTTTATTTAAGAAAATAAACAGCAAGCAGTGATCAAACATCTGTATCACATGTTCCAACATTAAATAAACACTGAGACTTGAACAGAGCCAACTATCTGGAGGTCACTTGATATTTACTTGGAGAAATCCTGGCAATCTTTCTATGAAGAATACAGCAGCTAATACAATACAACACATATATACAGAAGAATGTTTGAAGCCACTTAAATCTCTTCAGTAACATAACTACTTGTTATAAATCAAGACAACGTTGTCACTCCTTTTGGATCAAGGTTAATCTGCTCATAACCATTAATTTCACACACATGCATTATCAAGGATCTATTTACAGCTTCCCACTCCAATGATCTGAAGCATTACCAGCTGAACAGGGAGCAGCATGACATTTCACGTCATAGATGTGGAAAAGCAAGAAAGGATTTGTACCATTATCTCTGGCCTTCATGCTATGTTTTCAGCTGTGCAGGAATAAGATTAGTAGGAACTGGCTAGCAATACATAGCAAGGCAAATCTATAAAAACATGAAAATACATAGAAAGACTGGCACACTATTGTTTTGGGGTTTTTTCCCAGCAAATGATGGAGAATATTTCTGCAGAGCAACAGAAGTGTTAACTTATCTCCTCAGAAAGAGCAGATGAAAGGTGAGTAGGCTAAACCTCAGCATTCCCACATGCTGGAAATTAGCAAACGCTGAAGCCCAGCCTGTACCCCCTTGCTAACAAGCTGAAATTTTATTTAATTTAGTAGATTTCGTTAAGTGACAGATACCTAATTAAAAGATACCAAGTTTTCCAGTGAACAATCCTGAACCACAGAGGAAAATCAGAACCCTTATTCTACTGTTCCTCTTTCCAGGAATCCCATGAAAAAACCTAGCAGTAGTAGAATTCATATGTTTCAATAAGAGTAGACAGACTGCCATGTAGCTTTGCAAACAGAACAAATCAACAGTGGGTTTTCAACACCTGAAGACTTGCCCCTCTTCTTCTATGATAATATATTAGAATATACTCTGCCTTTCCTTAGTCTTTGGAGCTAGCACAGACTGCACTGCTCTCACAAACTGGCAGGTTTACAGCAATGATAAACAGAAGATAAATGCTAACTTGAAAATTGTTTCTTCCTCAATCAAAGAGAGTTGCTTTAAGGTATATTAAAACTAGGCTAAGTGCATTTAGTGACCCACTAGCATTTGTTGCTGAAAACAGCTGGATTTGAAATGTTAAGCGTCAGCTTTGATTAACTATCCAGTAATCTACATGGGCATCTCTAAGACACAGAACAGATTTATCTTTAAAAGGAAAAAGAAAGCAAAATGTTTCCTCTCATTAACTTTTGAAAACAGTTAATCGGAGAGGCAGCAAATACACAGATCAGATTAACACAGAGATAAGGCACTGGCATTATTATTTTTTGCATCAAGAGTAAACAATATAAATTTTAGACTAATTGTCCTACTTTAATGTTAGCAGAGGTATTTTTGGTGCCCAAGATTGAACTTGCAGCAGTGGCATGTTTAGCACGTGTGGTGCATTACTGAATGGAAAGCCGAAGCTGGAGGCCAAGCAGTTTATCTCACATTTAATAAAATTCACAAGATCCTCCAAGATCCTTCCTGCATGAAACAGCTGTATTGATTACATGAATATTCTCTAGGAGCATTCACGTGGATGCAGAATGAACAGACAAGGAATAGATTCACAGCATCAGGCACTCAGAAATTGAAATGCACCATTTGCAAACAACCCAGTGAATCAGATTTAAAATAGGCTAAAATAAAAGTGATTTCAGTGAATGAGACATTCAGTGAGTTCATTCATTGACATACACTTTTGAAAGAGGCATTTTCACAGATTAAAGCAGCACCAGCCTCAGTGTACTACAAAAGGTTTAATTACCTGGCAGTAGGTCACACATTTTCGCTAAGGAAGGTGACGGAGGCTTTTATGAAGACCTGCGTAGGCACCACACACTTCAATGGAACAAATGTTAAGCTTCTTAAATCCACATAGAAAAACAACAGCACATTGAAACAGCCAAAGGACCAGGAGTTTCCTCACAGGGATCTGGTGAACACAGGGACCCCTGTGAGGTGAGGGAAGGCAAGTGTTGCACCCAGGACAGAGCACACATGGCCTCGGCACAGCGGGGAGCTCCAGGAAGGCTTCTGCTCCCAAGGAGGCTCTGCCTCTACTTCTCTCCCTTCTGGTAGAAGATACTAAATGGACATGATTTGGAAGTACAGTTTCAGCCAGACTCCAACACATTTCACCCCATTTGAAAGAACCAAAACTCTACAGAAACACGTAACCCACATACAGGGTCTCCTTTTTGTGCCTGCCTTTCTGAACCTCATAAAAAACACCTCCCTGCTAGGAAGTCCTTCTGTTTTCAAACTAGAGAAAATTTACATTCATTTCAAAAGACTCCCTCAGGCAATTTTTCCACATGCCCAATTTCTCAACGCAAAAATTTCACTGCCATGCCTTCACCACTCTGCCAGCTGTGTGCTCATGGCACAATCTTAACCTGCTCATACTTCACTAAAAGGACAAGTGCAACAAAAAATATCCCTCATTTCATGCAACAATGCAGCTGGGACCAAGACTACCAGACGTGGTAATGTCTGCTCTGCTCTTTTACAGACTGACTCTCAAAAAGTTGGTGGTCCTTCCATCCACAGCCCTGCTGAGAGATAAGTGGACTGCTGGGGTATCGGATTAAATGCCAAATCAAAACCAGTTTCCTGGAGCTTTCCCTTCCAATGGCATTTCTCTTGTAAATGAAGGGAGCATCTTACACAAACTGGGCTCCCAGGCCAGGAAGGAAGCAGTGTCAAAATGCAAACCCAGGTGAAGACAAATACTTTTCCTGCCACCTGGCACAAGAGGCAACCAGCTGGAACAACTCAGTGTCAAGTCAGGCGACATGAGGAGAAGCCTTGCTGACAAAGCATTAAGAATGGCCACATCCTCTGCCAAGATTTAACTTTGAATGGATCCAAGGTTAGCTTGAAATAAACTGCAGTATAACTGTACAACACTGATGAAGCTGAGGCAGGGAAGACAGTAGCAAGCTTTTCACCCAGGAGGAAAGGGCACAGCTGCATAGCCAGATGCCAGTAAGGACAACATAGTCCTGACTGACATGGTCAGCACAGGCCAACCAGATGTCTACAGATGCCTAAATAGCACAGAAAACACTTCATGAAAAGAAACATGTTTTCAAAAGAGGCTGTTTATCTCCCTTTTCTTTAACCTGCATGAAGCCTTCTGAGTTGACATTTACGCATGCATTACCTCTTTTAGGAACTACAAGAGTTTTATCCTTCCTTTCTAAAACAGGGAAAGGGGGCGAAAGTCTTCACTGTACTCCCTTTACACCAACTCTTTCAACCAATAAAGTTGAAACATTTACAACATTCCTAATCACTACTGCATGTTCAGGATCACAACATGTTAATACCACCATTTACAGTACTGAAGGTTGGAGATAAGTAAGTAATTCAAAAGACTAAAACACTGGTGAAGTTTTAAATACCATATCCATCAACATTATCTTAATTTTACAGAGTGCATACCTAGGCATTGTAAAAATCCCTTTGCCCTTGGGAAGGACTGCAACTTGCTTTAACATTACCGCATCATGGATTTTCTTAATCTTTCCTCAGAGCGTTGGAATGATTCTATAAATTTATTACTTACCTTCAAATTAATTCAGAGCTGCAAATACAGCTCTAGAGGCTGATTCTCTCTCAGTCTGCACTCCATTTAATTATGCTCAAGGAAAAGCAGCAGCAGCTGAGAACAGAATGCTGCCACTCTGACAGGGTAGCATTCCCCATCTCTGGGAACAGGAGTAAATGCAGCACGGATGCCAGGACACTGGGGAACTGACTGTTTTAACACACCCCTAAACGCACTGGAGAGGGCACTGCAAGTAGAATGGCAGGTCCATATGCTCTAATGCTCTTGGTCTCTAGATATTTCTGTGTCTTGGAATAACTCATGGAAAAAAGGCAAATGCCGTCAGGTACGCAAAACGGTTTGCCTGACATCTTGGAGCTTAGGAAAAAAACATATGACTAAAAGCTACGATCAGCAGCTTGGCATTGGGCCATCCAGCCATAAGCCTGATCGATATTACATTTGGCTCCATCAGACACTGTCCCTATAACAGAGCTATAGTCACCATACGAGCAAAATGTCCTTTCTGATGCAATTTTCAAGGTCACCTTTGTAGCAAACCAGATGTTTTAATTTAAGAAAACTTCTGTTGCATGTCACCTGCCTCAGTGACGTTCCAAGTCTTCAGCCTGACCTGTAGCCTGTCTCCATTTCCACACTACAATGAAATTTCAATTGTCCATGTTTTTCTCCCACGCAGTTAATTTGCTGACAAGTCACCCTTTGAGATTAGTGATGCTTAAACAATTTTCTGTCTACTCCTTGATTTTTGTTTCTTTTTCTCTGTTAAAAAAGTTTTTTAAAAAGCCACTTTCTAGATCTTCTGATATCTCCTTTAAATTGGCATGTTAAAATGCCTTCTTTCTGACCTGCCATGGTTTTTCAAGGTGCACAGCTGTTCATTCAGCATCACAAACAGATGCAGAGGCTGAATTAGACTTAGTCCTTCTGAGATCAGGACTGGGACTTTCTTCTAAGCTTCTTAATCTTTCCTGTTCTTGTTTTTCAGAAGTGCAGATCTCAAATTAACAGACAAAGGGAGACGAACAATTGCAAGGAATTAGTTCAGAGATATTTACTTGATGCAAACCTGCGTAAGGAGGGAAACTTTAATGATTCAAGGTATAAAGAGACACCTGTGTCATGTTAAAGAGGCATATAAAACTACTATTTCTGAAGCTGAGGAAATGTGACAAGCCAGGCGCCCTGGTTTGTGTGGGCACTATTTTACTTGCTCTGACAAGAAAGAGAAAACATACTGTTTTCACACTGTCTACACTGAACAGCATTTGTCACTAATTATACTGGATCAGTTCTGCCTGGAGAGACTGTTAAGCTCCAGGAATAACCACTCTGCATCACTCAGCATCATTGATTAAAAACTGCTTCATCACAACAACACTTGTTCAAGCATCATCTACGTGACCAATCATCTTAAAGCCAAAACTATTCCCCAGGAAATCCTCTTTTGGAATACTTTATACTATTCTCCACTGTCGTATTCGTTGAGCAGAGTTCTGAAGTCACCATAACATGCACATTTCATTGCCTGGAGGTTTCCAAAACCTTCCTCCTTCAGACACTGCCTGCAGACAGCAATCAAGCTCTCACCTCCACAGATAGGGATGTTTGCTACTCCTGAAGCATGCACATGATGACTCTGAATCAGTGGCAAATTACTACCAGTTGAGCCCAGAGTAACGACTACCAAAGCCTGTGTGTGGTATGACCTACAGAGAGGTGAAAAAGCAGTCTCAGGTGGAGAGGCATGACCACAAGATCATTTTGACAGTGACATGCAGAACAATATATTTGCAAGCCCTTGCACCAAACTTACGAAACTATTTACAGCCCAAAGCTGAAGCACTCTCATGGAACATTTTCTTTGACTTAATTAACTATGGGGTTTTTAGCTACACCTAGTGACTATTGTGACAATGTAATACCTATTTTTTTTCAGCAACCTGAAAAAAAAAATAATGAATCCCACCAAAAGCAGATGACTGACTTCCTTCCATGTGTTCAGTCTTCTTGGTTGCTTTGCTTTAGCGAAGCTTGCCTTTTACAATCATCTATAATTTTGCTTGTTGTCCTGAAGCCACAAGCTCACAGTAGTTCCCATTCTGCCTTTTTTTTAAAAAAAATGACAGTCTGAAATTGCTCTTAGCTTAAGTTCCTTTCAAAGTAAAAACAGAGCTCAGTGAGCATAAGATGTAACATTAAGGTGCATATCTTGCTTTTTTTTTTCCTCCCCCAAAACATGAATTGTTCCTTGTGAATACTCTTTCTCCAATGGAAAAGCCCACCAGTAAATTAAGGTCTGAAACGTGAAAGCATAGCAAGACATTTGGAAAGGTGGTTTCTAGTGGTAAGCAAAAGAATATTAAGTGTAAAATTCAGAACAGAATCTGTCTCCAGTCACACTAGCTCATTATTTGCTCAGTTTTCTCCTGAGGCTGATTTTAGTTCTCCTGTTCTGTCAGCCAAATTTCTACAGCTCTTTTGCAGACAATCAAGTAATTTCATTGATATAATATTAAAAAAAAACTAGGTGAACACTACTTCCCCAAAGAGTAATCAGGGGAGGGGAACGTGCACAGGGGAAGATTGTCTTCTATTATGTATAGAGAACACAGTTGAACTATATTCTGCTAGATCAGCACAACCTTGTCACATCTTCACCCCTGCCTTTTAACTCATGTATTTGTTGTTTTCTTCCATAGCTTCGTTCAAGAAATATGTTGTCAAGTGCTTGGCACTTATATCAGAACATTTCACAACTCGCCATACTACCAGAGGTTGAACAATGTTACATCTCCAAGTATCTTGTCATTGCCTCATGGCACATTAACACTGACTCCAGAGGCCAGTCATCACAT
The DNA here is from genome assembly GCF_000699245.1 of Pterocles gutturalis. Taxonomy (NCBI): domain Eukaryota; kingdom Metazoa; phylum Chordata; class Aves; order Pterocliformes; family Pteroclidae; genus Pterocles; species Pterocles gutturalis. The sequence goes on along the minus strand of NW_010119335.1, from coordinate 24,811 downwards.
CCATAAAGAAACCTCTTTAAAGGGCTACTTCAATCGAAAAAACATAATTTGAAACTTTGAAGTCCCATGAAGAACTTAAACAGCTTCTGCAAATTTCCTTCCACAGTCTTTCAAAAGAAAAAGCAGTTGCTTCTGCGTATTGTGGGAACTGAATTCCATCTCAAGGACAGAATAATGTGTGTTATTATCCTAGGCAAAATAATTTTAGAAAAACAAGTGCTGAAACATTTCTGTCTGCTGTGGTACCAAACTATTAGAAAATAAACATTAAATCAATCTAAATGCTAGCTCCTAGTACAATACATACAATCCAGCATTTGCTGAGCTAACAGTTTACAGACAGATTCACAAATTGGTCAATATTGGTCTGATTCAGCATATCATCCTTTGTGATATGTGATATTCCAGCAATCCAAAAAGCTGTGTTTGAATGCTACCTACTTTTACACACTGCCAAATCTGACCCCATTTCACATAAGTCACTGTTTTTTGTGCCAACTGTTCTTTCCTGTGGATAATGTAAGTCAATTGCTTAACAGTTGCGCCCAGACGAGACCATGAGCTGATAAGACATTCCTTATTTTCCTCCACCAGCCATGGACAAATCCCTCACTGTAATACAATAACGTAATGTTGCACATTGCTGTTGCTACTACTACCTCCCAAATACAAACTGGTCAGGCTCAGTTACACTAAGCCCTGAACTTGCAAACAATGAAGAACAAGTGCTCCTTCCTCAAAGAGAAATGCAAATGTATTACATACAACAGACTTAAAAGGAGTAAAGCAGTAACACACTAGAAACATAACCAACAGCAGCTCCAAGCATCCACACTGGACACTCAGAAATATTTGTTCTATACTCCAACTAGCAATTTCCTATAAGGAAATGTGAACTTCACTCCTAAGAGCTGTAGTGAGAGGCCGCTCCTCCCCATTTCTGAAAATTGCAAAGGGATGCTCATATTGCAAGAAACATTACTGTAGCATATTCCTTTAACTACAAATTTACCATGGCAACTTCCACAGTTGCAAACACCTGTGCATCCCTAGACACCTGGAGAATTACTTTCTACACACCTGTGAAACAAGAGTGAGCACCAACCAACCGTCTCCTACAGCATCTGTAGGAGGGAAGTGTGCAGGTGGATGAATTCTAAATATTTTTTGGGTGCTTGGACCTATTAACTGTGAAGCTGTAAGCAGTAATTCCTCATGCTCTAAATGATAATATGACTGCCTTATATGGTGCTTCTCATCTTCAGGTATCAAGTTGTTTTTTTTTTTTATAGAGGACACTGGTATTATCCTTTCATTTCACAGGTGGGAAAACAAGGAAGTGTGTAAGTTAACCACAGCTACCCACTGAGTAAACAGTCAAGTCAAAAACCCCAAAACTTCTTCCTTAAATTCCAGACCCAAACTTCACATATAAGAACACAAAGACTATTGAAAATACAATTTTGATGGAGCCCACATCAATTTCTGTGACCTTAAATTCTAATACTAACAGCAGAACTGACAGTATGGGCATCTGAGCCTCTGCTCCCACCCTTGGCCTGCTATTCGATTCATACATCAAGACATATAGTAGCATACTTTTGTAAACTTTCTTTGTATGCAGACCTTGAAATTGATTTGGGAGGAATTTTTGCCTCACAGCAAAATTACATGCCAGATTACAATAACATCAAGTTAATAGTGCTGTACAGAGCTTCCTTTAAGATTTAGTAATTTTTCTTTCCTCACAGCTATCTCAAAAATAACTATTTTCCAAACATCGCAATTCTTCCATAAGAATGGTTTGTTACCTGCCTATTCTAATACCATTCCTAAACCCAGCACATATATGTGACTTCACATTTACTTACACATTGCATACATCAGACAATAGAGGATAAACCGCTTTGAAACTAAGAAGTACCCGAATCCTTTTTGAGCCTGCAGATCACAGAATGAAAATAAATCCACATTTCCAAACCACATTTCTCAAAGTGAACATTTCAGCAAGGGTGATTTTCCAAACAAAAACTCAAGGTCCATTCAGAGCAGGAAGATATACACTCTAAACCAAGGCTGCAACATAAAATGTCCATCCAGGAGATAGGGCCATAAGCAATGTGACAGAGAGACACAGCTACAAGGTGCCTGGTGCAGGGGGTGGGGGTGTACCCAGGGCTGACCTGAAACTGGGCTCCTGAGCAGGGGTCTGGGTGGAGGCTGCAGATGAGGCTAATCAGGGTCATTAAGAGCTATTAGTGCCTACAGAGCTCTGATACTGAGTTTATGGAATCAACATTTGCAAGATTTGGGATTTTTAACTCTCTCTTTTTTTAGAAGCTCAGTTTAAAGATGTGATATTTTTTTTTTTCAGAAAGAGCAGATTTATGCTTAGAGCAGCGGGAAAACCCTACAAACTATGTATTTTTGCCTGCCTTGAAGCTCAAAGTGATCAATATCACCATCTGCTCTGAGAAATCTTAGCCTAGTAGTTTACCCTAACAAAGAGAGGAATGAGAAATACAAGGTTTGTCCCACCATTCATCATTTATACCCACCAAATGAATGAGAAAAAACTGTAACCTTTAAAAGGCACACTTGAATACTGAATTTGGTACTGTGGGAAATTCATACTTAATATATGCTGGAGGGTGGAGGGGTGGACTTTTTCAACCATTTGTACACAGTCCCATAGGTTCTATTAACCCTGATTACATCCAATTCACAGAAATGATCTGCCAGGATCTAAGAGGTATCATCACATTAAAAGTAAAATTTGACCTTTCGGGAGATAAATAGAAATGTTTGATCCAGTATTGACACTTGCAGAAATTTAAGAGGAAATTGAAAAGTTTGGTGATTTTTTTTCCTTTTATGCATTAGGTCACATAATCTCATCAAGAACATCTGAATCATTCTTGAAATCCATTGTGTGATATTTGCTGGACAAGAGTTGAACAAATTTTTCTTCATATTTTAAATCACATCAATTTTTTAAAGACAGGTCTTGTCACTTCCTTTCGTAAAGGAGTGAAGCTGGCATTGACTGACAGTGAGAGCTTAAATGCAGTTTTAAATGTATCATTTTATAAAATAAAGTTAACTACAACAGACTTATCATGACACCAGGGCATCCACAGAGCACTTAGAACAGAAGAGCCCCTTTCCTCTCCCTTACCCAGCTCAGCAGTAACTTGTTTGTCTGCCTGTGTGACTTCTGGAGAGGTTTACCATCTCTGTGCAATCCCAGGCAATCCAATTACTTCCACTAATTTTTAATATTTTTCATGCTAGAACTTTTTCAATAGTTCACCTTTATGAAGCAGAAAAGCATTGTTTGTAGTGACCAGCAATTTGTGTTGCCTGCCATTTTAATTGCAGAATTTGTTTAAGACTCTTGCTTCTCAGCATCAAGGCTCAAGCCTTAGACCACCCCACCAGCATCAGGAGACTTCCTTTAAAAAATCAGCATAAGGGCTGCTTCAGGCAAGAAGACCTGTGTACCAGAGCTCAGCAGCAGTCTGGTATTTCTCTTCACATTAGTAATGTTTCAGGAAAAAATAGTGCTGGAGCAACATAAAGCAATGTAAGCAGACAAAGGAACTCTAAAGCACTGCTGAAAAAACCCTTAAAATGATCAAAATTATCTTAGGGCAGTTTTATTCTGAATAGCCCCAATGTATACAAGTGGCACTGGCTTTATTTTCTTGTGTATCTCCTGCTGACTTGTCAGCTATATCTACAGACTTTCTTATGGCTGGTACAAATGTAGCTGAGGAGGATCTTCTGTTCATAGGAGCAGATTGGCACACCTCCATCTGAACAATGTTAGACAGCTCTCCTTCACGCAATGTTTCACACCATCATGTCTGTGCCTTTCTCACTAAGTGGGCTGAAATAGATTTATATATGATCTAGTTTTCTGTGGGCTTGAGCAAATGACCTCTTAACTCAATAGGTCAAACAGAATAAAAACACAAGCAAAAAACGTTCCTCTGCCTGGGAAACCAATGCAGAGAGCTCAGGAAAATCCATTTGCCGTGGAAGAAAGAACATTACTTAATGTCCCTGTGTAGTAGGGTGGGGGAAACTTTTCATTGTCTTTCTTTCATTGTATTAATATTTGGCCAGAGGCTGTGTCAGGTTCAACATGGAGCTGCAGACCTTGAATATCCAGCTAGCTCTAAAAGCGGCAAAAGGTAGAATGTAGCAAGACAGAAACCTCCAGTGGTAAGGTAATATTTCAGGTACTGGATAGAAAAGAATCTCACAATGATTTGAGAGAGTGTTAGAAAGTCTGGAAGCTTAAAAACCTTCTGAATGGTACTCAAATATACAATCTGTCATCTTTTTCTCTTCAAAATAAACCCTGTGCAGCAAAATTACTTAAATTAGGGTGCTGGGAAACTGATTTTTTAATATAGTTAAATGTGTCTTTATAGGTGTGCTTCCTGGTGGCTAATGACAAAAAAAAATGGTTAACAAACAATTTAATTTGAAAAGGCCAGCTGGGCTTATATTAAATATTTATTCTGGGAAAACTTTGGGCTAAAAATTTCAAGCTCATTTAAATAAAAGTCCATCAGCAGGCCACCCTGCTACAGTCCCCAGCCCAGGAGCTAGCGTACCAGTCTGGAAGGGCTTATCTCCCCTGCCTCCCTCTGCAGTCACATGGACAGAAACTCCTCCAAAGGATATCTCATGGCAGCTGAATTACGCTCTGATTCTCAAACAGCATTAGATCCACTGTGCTGGCCTTTGCACATTATACACCACAGGACGGTATTTTTCACAGTGAGCTCCTACCAATTTACTTTGGTATCAGTAGTCAACAGGCTCAAATGACCTCTGAACACCTAAATTTCTTCCTAAAAATCTTCTAGAGATTGCATTCTAGCTGATTAAACTGGCCAAGACATGCCAGTTTTGGCTCAACAGCCCAAAGTTTTGTGGCTTTGTGACTGTGTCATAGCCCCTGTACAGTGGGTCTTTTAAGATGCTTACAGTTAATCAGGTTTGATTTCAAAAGGGTAATACCATTCCCTGCAAAATTTAGACTCTATCAAATATAAGGATAGCAGCCTTCGGAAAGGTTGGGACTTAGCTTACATTTCTTCCTCAAGGACTTGTAATTCTGGAACTGAGGGCTGCCCCTTCCCACACAGCTGTAGCCATGCCACATTCTCCTATTGCTTCTAATCTGTCCACATAGTTTCTAAAAACTTAATGAAAAGCAGACCACCATTGTTCTGAGCCAGGAGGTGCTACCTTGTTGTGACCAGTAAGCAAGGCACTCAAGCTTTGTGAATTATCACCTAAAAAGTCATTCATTAGAGCTAACACTACAAAGAGGACAGTATAGACAATCTTACCTCCCTTCAGATGGTGGGACCCCTGAGCTGTGCAGTACTGAATAGATCTCCAACCATGGTGCAGCACATCATGCTGGTACCATCTGTAGAAAGGCTACCCCACTCTGGTCTTTTGAGCTTGAACAGGATTTTCTGAAAAGAAAACAGTTCTGTTCATCATTCCTACTATCAAACAAAAAGAATGTTTACATGAGAACTGGTCGCTGCACTTTAGTTAAAGACAAGCACATGCAGGTGGTATAATTGCCAGTACTGAGGGGAAGCTGTCTGCAGGCTCCTTCGTTACAATCAGGCAGCTAATATTATCTTGCAGCAGGGGATACGCGCAGCACAACATGCTCTACTGCACTCCCAGCCACGCACATAGCAGTCAGCCCTGGGGTGCCCGGGGGAGCACAGCCACCATCCCAAAACATGGATGTGCACCTTCTGGAATGGATTTGCCTCATCTCCATGTAGTTTGCTAAGCACAGACATACCTTTCATCTCTTGTCAGAGTAGTCACTTCTAGAGTGCTACTCTCAGACTATATTATGAGAGGAAGGCTGATTTGGCCCTGCAGTTTTGACACCACATTGGAAGAACCACAAAACCTTTTTTAAAGTCAGAAATAAGGTGGGATAGCAGCTTTTCACGACTCATTCTGACACCAGGATTATGGTTTCATGCTCTGAGGAGCTTCAAATGAAACTACCATTAGGCATTACTCTGTTGGGTTAGAATTCAAGTGTGTGCAGAAATAAGCAGCATAGATTACCTGCTAAAAGGCTTTCAGAGCATATTAATCCCTTTCTCAGATTGATACTGAACTCCAAGAGCCCTTTAAATCTCAAATAACTTGTGAGAAAAAAAAAAAAGAACTCTTAACTTTTAATGAAGCACCAAAAAATTACTCACGTAGCAGAATGGGGCATGAGTTTTAATACTTCATGTCTTGCTATGGGGACAAGCTGGGGACCTGGAGTCAACAGAACCCCTCTCTGCATGTGCCTAAGCAAGCTAGACCTCCACAATTCACGCTGCTTGACACGAAAGTGCTTCATAGTGATGTGCTCTGGTCTGTATCTGTTTATGCCAAGATGGCAGAAATAAGGAAAAGCAAGGTGTCTTTTAGGTAAAAGTGGGATTATGGGAACTGCAGAGGGAAATTCTTGAAACCATTCTGCCTGCCATGGAGATACAGAGTGAAATGCCAAATTGTCAATGACAAAACCACCACAATATTCAAATGATGAGACAGGAAGAAGCAGGATTCTGTCTGTGGCAAACAAACAGAAAGTAATGTTCACTCAATAAAAGGACCAGAAAAAAGAAGATGCTGAAGAGATGATAGCACAAATGAAAGGGCTTTGTCAACAGAGAACAGTAATGGCAAAGGAAAATGCTGACAACTTTGCTTAAATTTGAAACTGTAGCTATAATGGATGAGGGTTAAATTTTTTAAGAAAAGCAGCATCCAACTTCTACTTAGACCTCCAAAGAAGTCAGCAGGTTTTCAGAAGGATACATCTCCTACTGAGACACTTCAATTAAAAAGCTGCTTAACTTCCAAAAGCATTCTGCAGCTCATAGTACCCACTGAAAGAGAAGATGCACTAAGTGTATCTTTGGATTTTCAGAGATGTTGTTTATTTTGGATCTTACTCAAAGGAGTGACAAGCCTGACTGAGATACAGGAGATATTAAGCTCCTTTTAGATGTTTCTAAATTCAAAGGCTTTTGAATACAGGGTATGAGTAAAGCAGTTCCTGAGGAGGAGGCCACATGGAGACTTCAGATCTGGAGCAGAGATATTACAATGAGGAATTTAAAGCAGAACTATTAAAGTTCTATCTGGTGCAGCTATGAAACATTTAATAGTCTCGTTCAGAAGACGTGAGCTCTACATCACAAAATTTATTCACAAACAGGCCAGGAAAGCATTTGTCATAAATGATTTGAGTATATGTAATGCAGTCCAAGAACAGCAGTATAGTTTAGATGATAATCCTGCGATCTTTTTCCAAAATGTTGTTCTATATGAGCTATATATTATTTCATGTTAATTCTGTTTTAATTGTTCAGAAACCATTAAATGTTCAGAATGTTCGGAAATAAAGAATTGTCTGCCTTCTGCAATTGTAAACCTTGCCTCATAAGTATTCTTTTGTACAATGTGCACAAAGACAGAAGCAGAGGAAAATTTCCAATTTCCAGGTAAAATCTCCAGGTTTTGAGTTTGAAAAGCTGTTCCTAGAAATTCCAAGTAATTGCAGTAAATAATAATGAATAAAATATTCATTAGAGGCCAATATAAAAATAAAACATTTCAACTGGCTAAACTGATCTTTATCTCCAACTGGCAAAAAGTCTCCAAGCACTGATCTTTGCTGTTCCATATATCTGCCACAGAACAGACAGAACTTACAGTGATGTGGCTTTTCAGGAATCTCTGGAAATAGGTTTGACAGTTTTAGTCTAAAATCAAGCAGTCTCTAGGAGCTGACTGGGACTACTGTGACAGGGAAGAGTCTTAGTAGAGAAAGAAGCTGGTGAGTGAGTGGGGCAAAGGAGGCTGTCTCAGCAATCTCCTGCCTTGCTGCCACAGCGAGGATATACCTTGCTGCATGCTACCACTGCCCACAGCTGGCACATCAGTATCCACTGAGCTATGAGTGTTTCCAGGCAGGATTTGGGGAGAAAAACACTTAACATTTGCCTTTCAGAGTCCTTCTGCTCAACACAAGGGTTTGTGGTTAACAGGCATTTGCTCTCAGGAAGGTTGAGGTTTTTTTTAACATGAACAAACACATCCAAAAGAAAAGGAAAAAAGAAGTAATATTTAATAATTAAATAAAATGTTGAATGTTCATAAAGATGGAAATGTTTTTGGGTTTTTTTTGTCATTTATGTCATACTACTGAGGCATCAAAACTTGTGTATAGTCCCTGGGCTGGCCCCTGCTTCCTGGACTGCCCCAGATACTCACTTTTGTTTTAGGTAAGATGGGCTTCTCCAGTGAGGAGTGATGAGCGCCAGCTAGGAATATAAACTTCTTATAGCTATTTCTACATATATCATAGACTATTGTTAAGGGCAGGGGGCAGAAGATTGCCATGCTAAGCTGAGCTGAGCAAAATAAACACCATTTCCTTACACAATTACAAAAGGATGAACAGAGATGAAGAAAACAGGAAATACATAATGGAAGAGAATTTAAAAGTTTTAAAAAAAAGAGACAAGTAAAACGAAAGGAGCTTCTACTTGGAAGAAAGCCATTGATTGCCCATGGATCACCTTGCACATTAAGCGAGCCCTCTGCAGCTCTGCTAAACCTTGTGTCATTTGGCTGTGAGACCTGCCTGAATGCCACTGTCCGCAGAAACCCGTGCTGCTCTGAAAGGAAAAGACCTTTCAGATGAAAGCGCCACATCTGCTGTTTCAACACTGCTGACAGCTGTCTTTGTGTGGTGTCGCTGTGGTTGTTGACAGTCTGCTCTGCTGCTCCTTCTGATGCTTTGCCCCTATTCCCAAACTGAGAAGTGAAGTGATACTCTCAGTAAGGAGGCAGAAAAAGGTTGTTAGATGAAAGTAACGATGACATAAACCATGAATAAAGTCACACACCTTTCTGCTCTCTCCTTCCCAGGACTTTTCCACAGCCCAAGTCACCACTGGAACAGCTGAGTATGGTGGGATTACTCCTGTGTGCACGTTTTTGCCAAACTCTATTCAAAAGTCACTTTCCTCTAGTACCACAGGGCATATTTTCATGCATTAGAAAAATATACCTAACTCTTTATGCAAGCAAGTCCAGTGTCCTCTTTAACATAAATGTGATTTATACACCCTTACATTTAGTAAAGCCCTGGAGCTGAATGTCTGGTTGTAATATAGAGCAGACATACACACGGTTGTAACCCATGTGTGCTGCTACCTGTTGTTTGTTTTTCCAGAAATCACAGGATGTCTGATGCTTTTGTCACGTTTCTCCAACTGATTTGCATTAGCAACCTTTGTAAACCTCCAGCTATACTTTATGCAAAGCTTATGTAAGTCCCCTAGGATTAATTACCACACTCAGAGTCCAATTTATTTAGCAATTAGGAAAAATCAGACAGTAGATGGTGAGTTTGCTGTTTTGAAATGAAAGGCCAGAATCCTTTAGGTCTGTTCCCAGGCTAAATGTTAGTTTTAGAAATTCACTTTTTAAAAGTCTCTAAAGAAGTACTTTACATCGCAATCTTTTTTGCATCATTTAGCCTCCAAATAACTTCCTTGTTCAAACTGTGAGCGTACAAATGGAAAAAAAACAAACCACCCCCCCCCCCCCAAAAAAAAAAACAAAACCAAAACCAAACAACCAGGAATATAAATCATTTATATCATAGTTTTCAGAATCAAGTTTTCTTTCTCAGCCTGAATCCATCAAACTGGTAACACTGGTCTCAGGAAATGCCCTGTAACACTGTATAAAACGTTGTGACACCATTGGGCAATCACCAATAAACACTGTTAAGGAGAAACCTTGTCCTATACAGAAATCCAACACCAGAATGATGTGCTGTCTACAAAATAGTGGGGACTTTGAAATACAATGTAATAGAGCATAATAATGGGATAAAATGGATGTGATACATGGGCTGTGGGGAAGGATCTTTCAGTCTCTGCAAGCCTCCCAGTGCCCTCCCTGTTCCCAGGAAGAGGAGATATGCAGGCTGCAAAGCCCCTGGGCTGGGCAATGTTGAGACAATGAAAACCCCAGACAGACAGACGGACTGCCCAGGCCATACCTCAGCCTGGCCGCCCCAGGGAGCTGCTATTCCAGCACATTTACACCAGAACTCACAAGAGACTACGGTTTTTGAAGGCAGTCTTTGGGACTTTTTACAGAGCATCTGCATCTGGGAAATCCTCCTGCATACACCCTGTGGCTTTAGAGTCCTTCCACTACTGCCCCAGCCCTTGTTGTAGCGGGGGCAGTTCACCAGGCCAGTTATTGAGGCTCTAGATCCAGCTTTTAGCTTTCACGCTGCCCATCTGGCTGTAAGGGCAGCTCTTGGGACCAGTCGTTTCACTGTCTATTCAACAACTCCTATTCAACTACTACAAAGCACTGCCTTGCACAGCGCATGGAAATCACCTCATTTCACAATATTACTAGTATTTTCTGAGGAACAGCTTGACACATATACCACAATTACTTGGAGCGTGGTGGATGAACAAGTGCTCAACAGAAGCTTCGTACCAAGCATGAAATGCAGATCTGGAGGGGCTGTAGTTACCAGGGCTCCAATGCCAACTTGCCTTGAGTCAATGAGGATAGACTGTTCTGCAGCAGCTGAAGTTTTGCCCTAAAAGAATGTAAATATTTGGATCTCACGTTGCTTGATTAACTTACTAGATAACTTAATGTGAGAGAGCTGAAAAAAAAGTCTTAAAGATATCATGCACGTTCCCAACATAAAGCTCACAAGAGCTTCCTTTACTGTACTAGCTTTTCTTAAGGCACATTTAAGGTTTATGCGACCCACTTTAGGGATGTTTTAGATGTGATTCTGATGTACACTGTAAGCTCACTTTGCCTCTCCCTATACTTACTATATTTACATTTTTTTTGACAGAATTCAACAAGTGGATTGTGTCTGATTTCCTCATTGTTCATTTGGTTGCATATTAAAAACCCCTTAATGTCTTTTCACCTCTTACACTGACTGCTAAAAATGAAGCCAAGCAAAGTATTTGCTGTGAAATTCTTAATGCTGTCTGCTGGCTCCAGACGGTGAGGACTCTCTGGCCTTCTGCAAGTTTTCTGGGAAATGTTACATTAGTGACCCTTTTACCCTACACATATCGCACATTAGCAGATTTCTTTCCTTGTCTTCTTCCAGAAATAGGTGCCCACTAGCTCATGAAAGCCAGGTCTTGTGAGCATGCATTACAGGCCATATATTTTAGGGTTTCTGCAAATGTTCTACGGTCTTCATGACCTTCTACAGCCTCCTACAGTCCTATCCACTGGGGACTATGTAATGTGTCCCAACTATGCATCTTGCAAAACATCAGCTAATGTGAATAAGACCGGAGGTGCAGAAAAGGACAGGGGATCTGCTGTGCATTTCCTTTCCTTCTGGAGAATTGGGAAGCAAGAGAACTGCTCCCTGGGGTGCGAGTGCTTCAGAATGACGAGGAGGCAGCATTAGCAAAGGACACCAAGTCCCTAAGGATTCACTGCCACTTTTCCGCTCCGAGTAATTCCCTGAGAGGGCAAGGAAAGCTGATTTATGGCTATTCAATGTTTGACCCTCCTTCTGCATGAGCTGCCACAGCAGCAGTCCTAAAGACAATAGTCGGGGATAGATCGACAGAGAAATGTCCCTGTGAAAGTAGTTCACCCTCCTTCTTCCCCCTCCTTTCCACTGGGAGGTTTATGTTTTGGTTCTGTGTCACATAAGGTGTAGGTAGCTGCTGCCCAGCACAGAAAAAACCTCAAAGAGCAAGAGCAGACTGGGGTGTTACATCTTCCATGCTCAGACTTGGTAACAGACACTCCACTGATTCAATGCATTGAGAGGGTTTCAAGCAGGAAAAAAAAAAAAAAAAAAAAAAAAAAAAGGCCCTAATTTAAAGCATTGAGAGGGTTTTAAGAAGGAAAAAAAAAAAAAAAAAAAAAAAAAAAAGGCTGTGCTCTATTGTCTCCGTATTGCACTGCCTCTTTAAAATCAGAAATGCATGGACAGCTTCAAGGTGCCTCCCACTGAGAAAAGGCTTTAGATGCATGCACAGAGGCAGCGGAGCCATCCTCCCCTGAGCTGCAGGGCAAACCTGCTTCGGAGAGAAATGATCATTCAGCAAAGTCCTCTGGCTGCTTTCAGTGATCCTTTCTCTGCTCCAGTGACAGCAGCACATTGCAGGGGAGAAACCTGGAAGCTACCCCCAGGGTGCCCAAGACCTCCAAGAAGATGAGAGCAACTGCAGGTACACTTAGCTGACGGTGTTATGTCAGTTTGGGGATGGTTGGCTTGTCTGTATTTATTTTAAAGCTCTCTTGGTATTTGGCAGGGAAACATGTCTGAAACAGATACTGTACATTGCTTTGACCAACATAAAGATTTTACATCCAATTATATATTTAGTACTTCTCTTAAATTAATGTTCGCATTTCCAGGCAGCTGTGGGCATGTCTTGTAAAGCAGTCAATTGTTTGCACTGTTACTTAGTTTCAGGCTGTTACTCTGTTACGCTGTCATTCTGCAGCTCTCAAGGTTGGAAAACAATGTGGAGACAGGAGTTGCAGAAGAGTTTCTCTCACAAATTTATTAAGTATTGGTACATCAGGGGCTGAGGGTGGTTCCAGGGAAGGAAGAGGGACAACAGCTCTGCTATGCAGATTGTCCTTTGTAGCCATGATGGACATTGTTCGATAGCATTTGACACCCTGGAGACTTACTGCCTCAATGTAGAAAAAGCGGTAATGCCCCCTGATCCTCTTCTGGGATGGGGTGGGACCACCCTGACATCTGGGAGTCCAGCATGAGGATTCCCAAATATGGCATGGGAAGACGCAAGAAGATACCCTTCTCAGCATTTTGAGACAAAGTAAAGGCAAAATTAGGGAGTAGATTAGATTGTTTTTTCCCTCAGTGTGGAAAATAAACAAATTTTTAACATTTGGTATAACCAGTAAGACAAAGAGGGGAGACTGCTCCTCCCCGTCTTCAAAAATTCAAGGCACTTTGTCTTGCTTAAAGAAGATTTTCCTTTTCACCTCAAGAGCCTGCTTGTGGAAGCACTCTCCCTGTGAATGGCAGATTTGCCTTCACAGCAAAGCCCTACACGCTGGTTCATGGGACAAAATCTTGTCTAATCAAATTGGCAGAGCTCCACTGGTTTGAGAGAAGCAATAATGGATTATACTGGCTGAAAATTTGGTCCCCCTGCTCAACTAATGGCTGACAAAAAGGAAAGTGCTGGCTTCACTATTTTCTTGGGTCTTGGCAACTCTTACTTAATTAAGAAATGTATTTAGAAGCCACGACATCAGTTCTGCTTTCACTCTCACCTACCACATTGCTCTGAGACATCTAGCATAAAGCAAAAACTTTGTCCAAAAGGCACATGACATACTTTTCAGCAAATTGAGGTGTCTTCTCATTTTAGTGGTTTTTTTACCTTGCACAGGGATTACAGCACCGCAGGCTTGAAGGTTGGTGGAGGTTTAAACTGGATTTTATACTCCTCCTATATTGTCATTTAACTGTGTGCTGAAAACAAAATTTCATCAGTGGTACATAAAACTACTGGGTGTAGCAACTAGCATATTATGCAACTCCAGGGATTTTATAACAGAAGCATCCTTTCACAGGGTATTTCTTCCCACTGTGCACAGCCAGCAATATTGCTGTGGGGCAATAAGGTGGCTATTGCTTTCCCTCAAGCACAGTATTTTTGCTGTAATTTCCTCTCGGGAAATATTTTCCTCTTTTTGTTCCCACAGAAGAAGATAAATGAGGCTGTTGCTCTATAATCTCATGGGGACAAAGACTAAATGACTCGCTGCTCAGAAGGAAACTTTGGGTGAGGTCTCTCGCCTGCCACTGTTGTGCCCTGCCACCCTGGGTAATTCTAACACAAAACCAAGGGCCAGACAAGCCACATGTCACAAAAGAAGACAGACATGGCCATGGAGCAAGCTGAACAAAACACAAATGCTACCATCAACCTCAACTTTGCTGCGATCTACAATCTCCACAATGGGGATTTAACCTCCTTGCGAAACTTCTCCTTCCCTTTCAATTTCAGTTACAGCGATTACGACCTGCCACTAGACAGCGAAGACGACGTGACCAAAACCCGCACCTTTTTTGCAGCCAAGATTGTGATAGGCGTGGCTCTGGTTGGCATCATGCTGGTCTGTGGCATCGGCAATTTCATCTTCATTGCTGCTCTCGCCCGCTACAAGAAGCTGCGAAACCTCACCAACCTGCTGATTGCCAACCTGGCCATCTCAGACTTCATTGTGGCCATCGTGTGTTGCCCCTTTGAGATGGACTACTACGTGGTGCGGCAGCTGTCCTGGGAGCATGGTCATGTCCTCTGTGCCTCAGTCAACTACCTACGGACTGTCTCCCTCTATGTTTCTACCAATGCTCTCCTGGCTATAGCAGTTGACAGGTAAGTGGGGTGCTATCACTGCACAAGGAGATGGACAGAGCTTCTGGGGTTGGCTGTCTAGACTTCCAGGTTTTTAACACGCTCAGCTTTTCTGTAGGATCTGATGCCAAGGTAGGTACTACGCAGACCTGGGCATCTTGTTTCATAAAAGTCTCATCACATGAGGTCATGACATTAATCTGGAGAAAATTCAGTGGAAATTTCTTGATTGAACTTTTCAGGTGAAAAGAATGTAAATTTATTAAAACAATTTTTTTTTTCATAATAATATGCCTGATTCAAATGTAGGAGAGGATTTATGAAATACGGGAAAGACCCAGAGAGGAGGGTATTCATCAGCACTTATAATCCTGATCCAAATCATACATCTCCAAGGAACCTTCACTGCTGGCCTACACAGCTTTTCTGAGTCTAACCTCTTCTATGAACAGTGAAGTAAATACTCTTCAGTGAAAGAAATAGTTGACTGGTAATACAAAATTTGACAGGTGAGCTTCCAACAGGATTATTGCCTTACAGGATATTTCTTTCTCCCTCTACGGTATTTTTTCCAGGTTGGTTTTGTTTTTTTTTTTTTTGGTGTGAAAGACAGTAAAAGATAAGAATTCTAACTAGCCTGCAAAAAAGAGTTCTTATTTTCTGTTGTGCCCTACTGAGAAAACCAACAATCATTAAATAAGCCATTTGATAGTACTGAGGTCTTAGCTGAATGCTCCAATCTAGAAGCGGATGCTCCGTGAGCGTGGCCAGCACTCTCCTCTTCATTAAAATACCCTCCTCTCATACTCTTCTCTCTCTTTACACACCTCTCTGAGGATGACACAATGGCAAGCCAGGAATGACCTACAGGTCATTTATGGCACCCGTATTAATGGCACTGTCCAGAAATGATAAAATGCTATATCAACCCAGTTTAGCAGATTTTCCTACAGCCTTCATAATGGGGTAAGCAGAACATAATGATATCCACCTGCTACACCACCTGCTTTATGCTGCAGTCCTGAGATATTTCTACGCCTGCCTCTCACTCCAGGAATTTTAACAATATAATTTAATTGTATTCTTTCTTATGACTCCTGTACTCTTAGCCTTGTGCACCATGGACTCTGACAGACCCAGGCACTGAGGATCAGCTTCATGCTGACAAAGTCTCACACAACTGACTCACAGAAAGCCAGAAACCCACAGAATAAACTCTTTACAGAAAGGCCATCACAACAAGTCATCTTTTGTGTACAAACCCAACACACATCTCTCTATACCCTCTGTATATACACACTGTATGATTCCCTCACCCTCTACCCTGTTTTTTCCGATTTCTCTCATGTGCCATTTTATGCTCTAGTCTAATGTTGCATAACTTTTGGTACCTGATCCAAAAGACAGCTCAGGAGCAGTAAACACCGCTGATGGTTGTATAGATACAGCTTGTGCACAGCTGATTCAGCTGTTACTGACGTCAACAGAAGTCTGTAGAAAGATTGCGGAGAAGTTTAGAGATGTTTTATCTGGTGTTGGGGAAAGGACAATCAGCTCCTACAAAACAAACCCTTAACAAGTGTCTGACAAAATAACCTTTAAACAGCAGCTGACAACTCGAGGTTAAGCTTCTAAACACTATCATGTGTGCATCACCATTTTCTATTGCTTATCTTTTTCAGCTTCTAAAAAAATTTATTGGAAAGCTCTGCTAGTACATCCCAGGTTGATGAAGTAACACGGGTCATCGAGCCCTTATGCCTGCTAAGAAATCAGAAGATTTCTAACATATCTTCCCATGCATCTTAAAAACAATCCTGGAAATGATTAATCATTTAAGTTTGTTGTAAGAACACAGTGTTTTTGTTTCAATGCTTTTTTTTTGTTGTGAGCTTTTGACTTGGTAAACAAAGAGAAAGCTCTGTTCAACTGTTCCATGCTGGTTATGTTATGTCGGTCATTGACTTCAGTCTCTAAAAAGAACAGGCTCCTAAGAAAAGTCTTCTCATGTTTAGATCACCTAAAAGGGCTCACCTGTGTAGAGAGGGTAAGCCTGTCCCACAGGATTTCCCTTGGGCAGGGCTCTCTTTCATCTTCCTGGATGTCTATTCACATGAAACATAAGAATTTCACATATTTAAGGCCATGTCTACACCAGAAAATAATGCAATGTGGAAGGAGAGGATATGAAGAGCAAGAGTGTGTGCTGAGAGTCCAATGTCCATGCTGTAAGCACTCGCGGGGGTGGTTAGCTTTAGCTGGGTCCCCTGGACTAAACACCCATGGCCATTTGGTGTGTTTTATGTACACTTTTGGAGCACATCTTCCAGGGTAGTTTCAGCTGAACTCAGTTCATGTGCTCCAGGACCACTCAGAGTGTAGTAACAGCCCAAGTGTGGTAAGCAATAACAAACAAGAAATTCACCACAAAAGCTCCCTCCTGACTCTCTTGTAGAGATTTACCCCATCCAGACAAACGTTTTGCTGAGCAGATATGCATACTTATGAATGCATTCACATATATTATCTCATAACCTTGTTTCCACAGGACCCAATTTAAAAATATTCATTTATCAGCTCCACAATGAGGCTGAGTAATTCTGCTGTCCCTTGACATCTAGCCTGCACTGTTAAGAGCAATGAACAATTCATCTGCTTCCAACATCAGGCTGATGAAAAGCACCACTGACTTTCCATTTTATTTTACAATTAATATATCCTGTGGATGCTATGTATAGAATACAGACAGATAGAAAAGCCTCTGAATGAATGAGAAATTCAATTGTTTGAAACAATCCTTTGTGTTAAATACAATTGTACTGGGAGCTCTGGAGAGTCTCTGACAAAAATCTCCTGTTAGTAGAAATACCCTAATCTTTCTGAGACAGTGTACTCTAATAAAAGCCCTTCTTACATCTATAGCTTCTTAAAAAATTCAACCCCCCCAAACTTGAACCACACAAAAAAAAAAAAAAAAAAAAAAAACCCAGAGGGAATGCCATTTGGTCCTAGCCCCTTTTTTAACTGAATCGAGGGCAACTGATGGATCTTGCAAGTAATGTACATCCATTTCTCCACACTTCTTTGTGAAATACTGCAGTGTGCCTTGCAGCTTTACAGTCATAAGGACTGCAAATACCTAACTCAAGTTTTACAGTTTGGAATATTACTTAACACAGCATATTTAAGATTAACTAGCAATAGTTACCTCCAGCAGATGAAATAAAAATTTGCATGGGCAGAAAATGGATACACACAGTCCTTTGTTGGTGGCTTGAAAACATGCTTACCTGTAACCATTCATTAGCATCAGCTTCAGCTCTTTGCACCCCATGGAATAACCAAGAAAATAACAGAAACATTGTTAGGTATGTTTGACCTCTTGGTAAAAAAAGCATATTTAAATAGTTCTCTGCCTAGGGAAAACATTTTCCTGTTCCTACATGTTTGTCTTTTTACCTGCACCTGACTAGATTTATATTACTGCATGTTTCAAGCTCTCACTTGAACATGTTCTGAGCAGCAAAGAATTTCCAGATGCTGTATCATAGCACGTCCTGGATATGACATCACCTGCATATTTTGCTAGGTCCTGCAAACATATTTGTCAGTAATAGGAATATACCCTCTCTTTCTCCTCTTCCCATCTTTCCATAATTCCCAGACACGGGATCTGGGTTAAAAAGAAGTTTGCAATACAAAATTGCAACTTTTTCGGTTTGACCTTGTTAACAGGTGGGAGTTGAAGACTGAGGTCTTAAAACCATCCTCAGACACCCTTTGCTATGCTCAGATTTTCCACCTGTCCTAGCAAATCCTTCAGCCATTTGCTCCAGTGTTTCTGCCTAGATTTAGGAACTCAGGTCTAGGCTGCTACTTCAGAAAACTTTCTTAACTTTCCTCATAGAAAAAATTTGTCAGGCTCTCTCTTTAAGAATGACAGCAATTTCCTTCTGCCTAATTCTGTCAACTTGTATTTTGAAGTATGTTCTGACTAATGGTGTCTTCAGACTTAATTTTCAACATATTTTTCTGTTCTAGGTATCTGGCCATCGTTCATCCACTGAAACCACGCATGAACTATCAAACAGCAACCCTCTTAATTGCCTTGGTCTGGATTGTCTCCATACTTGTAGCTATCCCATCTGCATATTTTGCTACTGAAACAGTCTTATTTATAGTGAAAAACCAGGAGAAAATTTTCTGTGGTCAAATTTGGCCAGTCGATCAGCAGATGTACTACAAATCATACTTCCTCTTCATCTTTGGCATTGAATTTGTTGCACCCGTGATTACAATGACCTTGTGTTATGCCAGGATTTCTCGGGAGCTTTGGTTTAAAACCGTACCAGGATTTCAGACAGAACAGATCAGAAAGAGGCTTCGATGCAGAAGAAAAACTGTTATGGTACTGATGTGCATCCTGACTGCCTATGTTCTCTGCTGGGCACCTTTCTATGGCTTCACAATTGTCCGCGACTTTTTCCCCACCATCTTTGTGAAAGAGAAGCATTATCTTACTGCTTTTTACATAGTTGAATGCATTGCTATGAGTAACAGCATGATAAACACCATGTGTTTTGTAACTGTAAAAAATAACACCATGAAGTATTTCAAGAAGATCATGTTGCTCAGATGGAGATCAACATATAATGGAAGCAAATCTAGCACAGATTTAGACCTAAGAACAAATGCAATGCCAGTAACAGAGGAGGTAGACTGCATAAAACTGAAATAAATTTTCTGCAGTTCTAACTTCACATATTTTGAAGAGAGGATAAAGCAGAAGTAATGCCTCCTCAGAAGCTTCTCCCTTGTCTGTAGGAATACCCACCACTGGTGAGAGCCCTTGAAAAGCAGCATACTATGCATTTCTAACAGAACTCTTCCCTGGACTGCTACATAATCCCATAACTCAGACTGATGCTGTGCTTCAGTTCACCCATCTGTAAATCTGGGATGGAGACACTCATTTTAGAGTTGTTTAAAATTTAAGGTGAACAAAAAAAGTCTGTGAATGCATTAAAGCATATTACAATGATGGAAGAGTTGATTGCTGATTGCAACAATGATGCCTCTCTGTTTTTTCTTAAATCCCTTAACCCCTTTGATCTTATAATTCATACCTTTAAGCTATTTGCTGTCCTTTTCCTTCTGCTCACAAGAGGAAGGATGGCAAAAAAGTCCATTTTGCTTCATGTCACTCTTTATCCTCTCAGTTTACCCCCTGATGATGAAGCTCCTTGAAGTCGATAGACCACCAGCTTTCTACTGTCTAATGTGCAGCATGCTCTTGCAAAAGGCACGTTCTCTACAAAGCTAAATACTGCTTCAAAGCCTAGTGAAAACCTCAATCTCTTCCAGTGACACCTTATTTAAGAATATTTTATCAGTGTTCCACTCTGTAGTTTTATGTAGTGTTACTCTGTTTATTAAGTATTTGGAAATGGCACAGCTACATATCGAAAGGACCTGTTCCCTTCTCTCACCTCCAGGCACCCTAGGGCCAGCTTCTGCTTCCTTGAGTCACTAAGCCCTTGACAGAAACAATTACAAAATCATACAGGTGGGGAACATCTCCAGATTGTCTAGTCCACCCCCCTGCTCAAGCAGGGTCAGCTAGAACAGGTTCCCCAGGATTGTCCCCAGTTGGGCTTTGACTGACTCCAGGGACGGAGACTCCACAGCCTGCCTGGATCACCTGTGCCAGCATTCAACACCTTCACAGTAAAAAAGTGTTTTCTTCTGTTCAGATGGAATTTCATGTGTTTCAACTTGCTTTTCTGTGGGAGCTATATAAAAGAACAGCATATTAGTTTGAAAAAAATCCATGAACCTAGACTTCCTAACAAGTCTGCGTACACCTTCAAAATAAAGTACAAGTAGGGCCAAAATAGCATAGAGATCTTGAGATAACCTGTCCTTCTACAAGCAATGGAGATAGACTGAGCTTCTGCAAGCCAGTCACTGGTTGTGTTGGGTGGCTCACTGTCTGGTCAAATGTGAGGCAACAACTCAAGATGAATTCTGCATTGCCTTGCTCAGTGCTGTTTTTGCTATTCTGTTTTTGTGCAACTCCAGGATGGGTGTTTCTTAACTGATAATTGTGATAAAGCAGGTGACAGCAGCAGTAATACCTACTAATTTAAACTACACATAAGATATCATGGACTTTTGTGTATTGAAATCAAGTCTTCTTTTATCGTGATGACAAATGCTTCCTGTTTTGAAGTATGTGGTACTGCCGACTTTTGGAGTAAATGGCTTTTGTAAGTAATTTGTCTATTTGTGAATTTAAATTGAGCAGCAAATCCTGCTAATAAAACAGTGAACGTGGAATCAGTATCAGCATTTTGAATTATTTTTTTGTATTTTTCCCTTAGCCATAATTTTCATACCCAACTGACTAATGTGAATTATGACTATTACTAATTATATCCATGTATGCTAAGGAAGAACTTCTAGGCTGACCGATTAAATTTCAGGGCAAAAGGATATCAAAATGCATTAAAGTGCTCAAATCCTCTCCTCATTAGTTGCTCTTAAAAAATACACGTTGGAGAGGATCTCATAATTTGCACTGTCAGGCAAAACAATTACTGAAATCATTCTTAAAAATTACATTTGTGAATAAGGATAAGTACTAAATCCATTTGTTTCCCAGCCTGCCAAACAAATTTAAAGAACCAGAGAGCTGCAGTATTTCACCATCAGGAGGCTTAATCTTGTAATTTCTCCTGAAATCTCATGGCTTCTGAAACTACGCACCCACATTTCTCTCCTAACACCCGTACTGGTTATTGTGGATTAGTTAGCAATACTACATTAGCGTGTCCTGATATTCCTTCCATCTATTTTTCATAGACTTTTCTTGGTGCAACAAAGCCAAACAACTAACAGTTTTCCACACCTGGAAATCCACCTCAGCCTGAGTTACAAAAAAAAAAAAAAAAAAAAAAAGCTCAACCCCAACCAAGCAATATAGTACCAAGTAAGAATTGGGAGAAAGAATTGCTTTAAAATTCTGGAAATCACTTTGAATGCTCCAAGAGAACTCTTCTGGTCCAGCCTGCCCAGTGTTCTCAGCCACCACTGCATCCCTGTCCCTGCAAAGGGTAGTAAAGCAGCAGCTGCCACTGCTACTATTGCAAATTTAGGTTTGGGGGTCCACAACATTGCTGTACTTTGACATTTTGAGGTCTTTCCAGCAGCAAAGCTGTATTTCAGCCTGAATCATGGGATCAGGGCAGGTGAGGCTGTGCTTTGCCCTCAACTGTACTTGCTGTGAGCAGCATCCCGAGAAAGAGGGGGATTCCCACGGAGGAAGGGCGGTGGTCCCGTTCCCTGGTCAGAGCAGACAAGCAGTCGTTTAGTGTCTGCACTAAACGTTTAGTGTCGCTTGTGTCTGCAACAACTCCTAACACCCCTAAACTGGTCACGGGCCTCACTTTCAGGGATCAACGTCTTGCTACTAAACCAAGCTCCAGCACCCAGGGGCCCAGGGCAGTGAGCCCAAGGGCCTTGCATGGGGACAGAAACCCCATGGAGCTTTTTTATCCCCACTGAACTCATTTTGTCTAGAGATTTACAGGGTATGGCCTTCTCCATCAGCCAGGGCCTGCCTGCCACCCATGACAGCACTTAAATAAATAATTTAAAAGACTCTTATTTAAGACACTTAAAAACTCCCTTTAAGTACAAAAGTGTGCAGCAGACACAGGCCCTGACCCGAGTGGCTCCTTCGGGCAGTGGGGAGCAGTTAGGCCATGGTCCAACCAGAGCAGCCAAGGGAAGGGGACAGACCCCATGCTCCCTGTAGCTTGAGTTGTGCAGGAAAAAAAAAAAAAAAAAAAAAAAAAGAACAGAAAGGCTTTTTTTTGTACCCACACAAGTCTAGCTAGGGAGTGTGTGAGTTCCAACAGGTGTTCTAGAAATGGGCGCTTCCTCAGCTCCCTGTCAGGTGGGGGCTACACTGCTGCCTCCTGCCCAACCCCTCTCTGCACAAACACTCACCCACATTGAATGGCAATATTTAGTGAGGGAACTGAATATGGACTGCACCTACCTGGAGCTCTGCTTGCAAGAGCCATGCTTAAACAGAGAAAGAAAAGCATACACCAGGGGGAAGTCAGCATCTGTCACAGAGGACAAGCAGCCCCTTCCAGCACAAGCTCTTACCCACTGGAAGGCAGTAAAAACTGCTTTGAGACCTCCGTGTCCGCGAGCTGTCCACTATTAGCTCCAGTGGCACAGAGCAATAAGGACTTCACCATGTAGGAGATGTGGGATGGGTCAAGGATGAGGAGCAGGTTGGGGTGAAGCATCCTCCTGAGCTGTTAGCAGGGTTAGGATAACCACGCTGTGAATAAGCCAGATGCCACCATATCTCAGTTGTGACTTGCTCCAATTTTTATTCCCAAAAGCAAAAGTGTGCTGCTATGACGCCACCTTCCTGCTCTTCCTGGGGCACACCTCCCAAAACCATAGGCTCACTGACTTCTATAGCAGCTCCTCCAAGGATAACTGAAGGCAAAATCCAGTTTCTCCTCCTTCACACTGGCTTTCCGAGAAACAAAAAAAAAACAGGTGTAACTGGAAACTAAAATGGTGACGCCAAACAGCTAAGAGAGGATTAAGAGAAGAAAAAGCAGTTATTCTCAGCAACGAGCACTGAGAAAACAAAGTATGTATTTTAATAAAGCAATATCAGGAAAAGAAACTCCAACCACTGTGTCTCTATCAAAGGAGGACAACCTGCAAGATGCCAGGCCAGGGTGGGTCACAATAACCAAGACATCAAAATTTTCCTGAAGACTGACTCACTCAGGAGCTCAGACATACCTGTACTCCTTCTTCTTTGAGCCTGGGAGCCTTTCCTGTGGCAACAGCACCCTCCAGCTGCTGCCTCTGCAGCACAGCATCACATGCCTACTGCATGGCACTGAAAACTGAACCAGATGACCCACTTTGGTGACAGGACCATGCAGATATTCCCAGGATTCCCGTGCCTTCAATAAGTAGCAGCAGATGCTTCAGCTTTCAGCACTTGGGCATCTAGGCACTTAACCAACAACTCTGGTGTCTGTATTCTCCCTTGCTACCTGTGTTGACAGGGCCGGGTGCTTCGGCTACCCCCTTCCAAAAGTTGTTATAATCTGTGCTGGAAAAAAAGTCCACACCACCTGAGCAGAAGAAAGGAGAAGTGAGGCAAAACAGACAGTATTCCCTAAGACTCACCAAGAGATCCTGTTCTCTCTTACACTGTTAGGATCCTGGTCTACAGACTCCACCCTAAAATATGCTGCCAGGAAAAGCTCCCAAACCACCAATGAGAGAGGAATCACCGCAGCTTCCAAAGTGACCTTCCTAGTACCATCCAGAACAAGACAACAAAAGACAAAACCTGATATAAAACCACCAAAAGAATCATGAATACTAAGAACCAACACCAAACACAAAGTCGGAGCTGCGCAACAATGCAGGGCTCTTCGGGGGCAATGCACCGATGCAGGGCTAATAGGGGGCAACGCGCCAAAGCAGGGCTCTGTTCGGGGGCAATGCACCAATGCAGGGCTCTGTTGGGGGTGATGCAGGGCTCCATTCAGGAGCAACGCAGGGCTCCTTGGGGGTGATGCACCAATGCAGGGCTCCGTTGGAGCGATGCAGGTCGCCTCTGTGCATGCGCTGATGCAGACCTGCTCAGGGGCGATGCGCCGAGACAGGGCTGCTCAGGGGTGACGCGCCAATGCATGGCTCCTCGGGGACGATGCGCCAATGCATGGCTGCTCGGAGTGGATGCGCCAATGCAGAGCTCCTCGGGGGCAATGCACACGTCGGGCTCCCGGGGGTGATGTGCCGACGCAGTGCTTCTGGCAAGTAATGCGACGATGTGAGGATACTCGAGTAGACACAGCGATGCAGGGCTGCTAAGGGGGATGCGCCGATGCGGGACGCTCGTGAGCGATGCGCTGATGCAGGGCTGCTCGGGGATGATGCGCTGATGCAGGGGTGCTCGGGGCCGATGCAGGTCTCCTCCGGGGGTGACGCGCCGATGCAGGGCACCTCAGGGGGGATGCAACAACTCAGGGCTGCTCGGAGTCGATGCGCCGAAGAAGGGTTGCTCGATGCCGATGAAGGGCTGCTCAAGGACGATGTGCCAATCCAGGGCTGCGCGGGGGTGATGGGCCGATGAAAGGCTGCTCAAGGGTGATGGGCCGATGAAAGGCTGCTCGGGGGCAACAGGCTGACGAAGGGCTACTCGGAGGCGATGCTCTGATACAGGGCTGCTCGGGGGCGATGTGCCGATG
>NW_010119334.1:389-683 GCF_000699245.1 Pterocles gutturalis | reverse complement strand
CCCAGCCCCAGCCCGCCGGAACGCGAGGAGCGATCCCGTGCCGGCGGACTCACGTCGTAGGTGACTTCTTCCACCTGGTCCTTCTCCATGAGGAAGACTTTGGAGACCTGCTCGCAGGGGCCCTGCAGGATGCGGGCGATCAGGGGGTAGTCGCTGGCGCGGAGCTTCTGCTTCTCTGCAACGGCAACGCACCGGCGCTCGTCATCGGGTCATCGGATCGCGGAATGGGTTGGGGGCGAAGGGACCTTAAAGCCCACCCAGTCCCCCCCCCCGCCCTGGGCAGGGGCACCTCCC
>NW_010119334.1:0-286 GCF_000699245.1 Pterocles gutturalis | reverse complement strand
TCGAAGTTTTGTCTCGGTGGAGAATGGTTTTTGCGGCATCCGAGGGGTTTTTTTTTTCCCAGACTCACCCCCGCTGGTGTGGACGATGTAGAGCGCAAACTCCTCCGCTGAGTTTTCGATCTGAACAGAGACACAAATCCCTGTTACAGGGCCACGTTTCTACCCAAAGCTTTCCCAGAAATTTTAAAAAAAATCCAATTATTTCAATCCACCATCGCATTTTACATCCAGAGGGTGCAAGCTCCCCGTGCAGAGCAACCCAGGAGTGCAGCGGGGGAATGTAATA
>NW_010119333.1:0-4836 GCF_000699245.1 Pterocles gutturalis | reverse complement strand
ATATATATATATAATGAATATATCAAGAATATTTCTAAATAAAGTTTTACAAAGCAGCCTCTGCTTGCTGTGCGCCTCTTTCCCACCTCATCCCTTGGATCCATCACTACTTTGGTATTTCATTCCTGGGCGTTACAGGGCAAGGATGCCAGGATGCCATCGCTAGCCGTCAAAAGTCACAAGCAGGCAGCAAAAAGCTTGCAAAAGGATCTGTTAATTTTTTTTCTTGCTTGGCTCATGCTGTCCAGCCTAGTCTGGGCTTTTGCAGAGAGCGCACATGGGAGGAGGAGTGTGTGGGGCCGCAGGAAGGAAGGCAGGCAGTGAAGCAATCCCCCCGCCGCAGGCGAGCGTTACCAGCCACCGCTGCATTACCCCCAGCACATTATTTGCCAGTCCCCCAAAGGCTCCAATGGTCTTTCCCGTTCTTTGAGTGAGGGGGATGGTGAGGGGAGGGGCCTGCTGGGGGCAATGCTGCTTCCCTTCACACTTCGACAAGCGTTCAGCTATGATTTTATAGGCAATGATGGTAATTCATCTTTTTTATTAAAAAAAAAAAAGTAGTTATCACAGCCATGTGCACAAATATTTTAAAAACCAATTGAGTTGGTAACAGTAGTTAGGGGGTGTTTACAAGCTAAGTGGTCCATTGAACATGTGTGTATACATATTTTATATATAACTACAGCACCATGCTGCTGACATTGGCCAACACCATACCCGTAGCATGGAGCAGGTGAACAGGAGTGGAACCGCAGGTATTTTCTTGTCTTTAATCTCTATGTTTTTCAGAGTCATTCCCTACTTAAACAGGGTCTTTTAGAGCATTCTTTGCTTTTTTTAAAGCATTCCCCCAAAATCCTAGCTACTAAAACCCCCCTACTCCCCAGTCCTGCAGCCAACATTTGCTTTTAAAAGTTCCTAGGTGACATTTCTCCTTGGGTGACAGAGGGGGGCCCTTCCCAGGTTCTGGGCTGGGGGGTGCAGGAGCCCTGTTGAGGCACAGCCCCATGCTGGGGACACAGGGCACCCCCCAGCTGGGCTGAGCAGAGCCCCCGCATCTGGGGCCAGACTGGTTTCCATCCCAGGCACTGGGACAAGGCGTTGGGCAGGCGTGGGGCAGATGTGGGGCAGCCTGTGGCCACAGGGTGTTTATCTGGGGTGGGGTGATCAGGGCTGCACAGCTGGTTTAACCCCCGTTCTGCTGCCAGCCTGTGAGAGCTGATAGCTCACCCGCCGTTTATCTCTCCCTCCCAGCTCCCAGCCCTCTCCCTCCCTCCTTCCATCACCAGGACAATTTTCCTTCCACCTCCCCCTTCTGCTTTTTTTTCTTCCTTAAGCTAAAACATCCTTCGTGGCCACATGGCCTTTGCCACCAGCAAAGGGAAAAACATCTTCAAGGGGAAGGTTTCCAACCACTGGCTGCACATATGTATTTAATATATAGCTCTGTAGCCTATAGAAAGGGCTGGGAGGGTGCCGGTGCCACCTGCTCCGTGTTTGGATTGCCAGCAGGCATCACTCCTGATGGACCCTGGTGGTGGCGAGACCCTGGGAGCTGCTGTCCTTGGACAGGCTCTGGGGACGTGTCCCCATCTGGGTGGCTGGTGGCCCCATATTGGGGAGCATCCTGCTTCCAGCACCCTCCTGGCCTCTCCACTGCTCTGCCACCAGGATGCAAATGGCACAGAAGGCAGCAAGCACCTTCTACCTTTGTTTTTTTTTTTTTTTCTTTCCTTTTTTTAAAAGTAATTTTGACAGCCCTTCCCACTCTTGTCTTCCAATGGAAAATTTCATTAATTTCCCATCAAATGGTTATTTTTTTTACAACCGCCACTGCTTTGCAAATGGTGCTGAGTGCTGATCTGTGTATTCAAATACCCGGGGGAAGAAAAAAACAACCTATTTTCTTCTCCATTTATACAAAACAGAGGGGAAAGGTGGGAAAAGCACCTTAGTGTCCTGGGTTCACTGCACAGACACGATCAGCACAGGGGGAGGGCGACAGCCTGGGTGTCGTTGGTGGCGATGCCCTCGGCTGGGATGGGGTTGGGGTTCATTTCTCAGCCCTTTCAGCATCACTGGTGGCATCACAAGGTGATGGGGGTTCTGGTTTGTCTCCTGCTGGAGGAAATATTCTGGCAAATAGCGGGTACTTCACAAACTTGAAGCAGATGCATTTAGAGGGATTTTGTTCACTCACATCTCTGACATGCCGCAAGAACCTGGTGATATTAAGGCTTCTGGTGGCAGAAAATCTGCTGTACCGTTGCATGGATGACACTGGGGAGCAAGACAGGAGGGGAAGTGGCATTGAGATAAAACTGAATTAAAAAAAAAAAAAAAGGGGAGGGATGTTTATGTCTGAGACAATGAAAGAAGAAACACAAAAAACCCCAAGTTACCCAAAATTTGGGCAGCTTTTATTTTCAAGCCTCATTGTCTGGCTTTAATTGCAGCCTTTCAGATAAAGCCATGCTGTGGGCCGCCTGCACTGGCACCCCTGCCTGGGAACACCACCGAGGCTGCGAGCAAGGACCTGCTTCATTAAGGGCATTCCCACATTATTGAATCAAATATGCTCAGAGAAATGAAAGGACCCAAGCATTCCCACCCAGCAGACGATGAGAAAGCTTCGCCACTTTGTTGTGATGGGCCAGTGACAACAGGAGGGAATAATTTATGGCTCTCTGGGACTGCTCGATATGCTCCTCATCCCAGGGCTCGTCCCCAACGTTCCCACAAAGGCTGCCGACGGCCAGCGGTGCCCAGGGGACACCGCGCTGTCACACGCAGTGCGGAGATGGTCAGAGAGCGGGATCCCCTTTCTCCTCCCAGCCCTTTGCTTCTTCTCTGGTCCTTTTCCTTCTCCTTTTGCCTTATTTCTTGCTCCATATTTTGGTTTTTTTTCAATTGCCATCTGAAAGATGGTGCTGGGGGAGCTAGGAGAGCTCTGTGGCTCAGCAGGGCTGGGGGTGGATGGGAGAAGATGAGGATGCTCTGCGAGCCCGGGGGCTCAGGAGGAGAGACCCGTACACTGATGGGGATGCAGGAAAACTCCCATGGGGGGGTCCATCAGGTGCTTTCAAACTTGTCCCCCCCATAGACATTCTTTTTGCCCTGCTCTCAAAGCTATTCTCAGCCTCCCCGGTGACCTTTCCGGGGAACAATCTACTATTGTGTTTTGGTGAAGCCCAGCCTCTATTTTTACACTCTGTTTTGCTGATGAGGGCACAGGGAGGGAGACGGGAATCCAGCAGGAAATGGGAGGGAGTGTCTGGAGCGCAGCTAAAACTGCCCCGGCACTTTGATGTGCCCGGCGAAGCCCAGCTGGCAGCACGTGGTGAGGCCAGGGGCTTTGCTCCCTGCCCATCCCTTCAGTAAATCCCACTTGGCACTAACTTAACCCGGCTGTGCCAAGGTGGGAAGCACAAGCGAAGGGCTTGCAGCGAAGAGGCAAGCAAAACTGTGGCGGTACCATGCTCCTTGGTGCGTACATGCCACAAAATGCAAGGCAGCGTTCTGCTGGCATTGTGCTGCTTAGGGGATGCTGGAAACAAGGGGAGGAGGTGACTTGCCGACTGGGCTGGGAGAGGTTTGGGGACTCACCCAAGGGTGCTCAGGAAAGCCGTGGCAGAGCATCCTGGGTTCCACCATGCGAAATGAGCAGGCTGGCAGCAGGCAGAGGTGGCAGGTCTTTGTGTCTGCAGCAGGGAACACTGGGAGGTGTGTTAGCAGTCACGCACCGGCACAGACACTCGTGTGCACGAAGAGTCACGAGAGTGCTCACACCCCGTGAATACCTGTCTGTGCACCAGCTCACGCCCATGACAGGTAAGCTGCACACTGACTTGCTCACAAACATATGGCCCCTGTGCTTGTACATGTGTGATGGTGCACGAACACATTCACAAATGCACACACGCATTTTTGCATGTCCCACACCTGTCGACATGTCTGTGGACACACCTCAGAGGACACAGTCCTAAATGCATGTTTGGATGGATGTGACTATGCAGTCCTGCACACGTGTTCAAGACACCCGGGCCATGACATGCTCACACGTGTGTCCCCTGCCCCTTGCACGATGCCCTGCCAGCTGTCCTCATCATATAAAACACCAGGGGGTTTTGCTTTTGGTTGCATCAGCAGAAATTACTCCCAAGCTGCTTCCTGCCTGGTCCCAGCAAACTCTGAGCTGCTTTTTTCCTTCTCCTAGGTCAGGTGGGACCAAACTGTCCCAATCAGCCACCAGATATTTTTCCCAGTGTGTTTTCTATGTTGGCAGGAGAGGCTGAGCTTGCCCAGCGTGCCAGAGGTGCAGCCGTTGCTCCTATCTCGGTGGGCGCTGGGCGGGAGGGCTGTGTGCCTGGTCCCCAGGGGCCACCCTCCAGCTGGCTCTGTCCCCATGCGGAGCTGCCCCTCTCTATCTCACTGTGTGCAGGCATGGCGGGGCTGGGGACAAAGCCCCCCAGCCACACACACCAAGAGCCCTCTGGGCACGCAGCACAAAGGGCGGTATGAGCAGGAGCATGTTTTGTCCCCTCCAGTGGTGATGTGGTCCCAAGGATGGTGACATCCATCGCCACCACCCTGCGTGCTTTCGTCTGCTGTGCAGCAGGAGCTCATGGTCGATGTTCTCACAGTGTTGTGGCCTGGCAGGGGTGCGGGCTGGACTGTCCCACACGGGTGACACGGGTCCTCGTCTTTTCCCCGAGCCCACGCCCCCAAACAGCCACCTTCGGGCCCGCGTCTCCTTTGAACAGGTCTGGGGGAACCCCTTGTCGCAGATAAGCGGCAGATCAAAGCCACCGCAGCGCGGCTTCCTGCAGCGCCGAG
>NW_010119332.1:0-913 GCF_000699245.1 Pterocles gutturalis | reverse complement strand
CTGGTGTCATCGGGGTTTTGGGGGACGTCGGTTTCCCCAGAACAGGGGGACGCTGGTGTCATCGGGTTTTTGGGGACGTTGGTGTCCCCAAAGTGGAGGACATTGTTGTCATCGGGTTTTTGGGGATATCGGTGTCCCCAGAGTGGGAGATGCTGGTGTCATCGGGGTTTTTGGGGACATTGGTGTCCCCAGAGTGGGGGTGGCATTGGTGTCCCCAAAGTGGGGTGGGACACTGATGGCATTGGGTCTGGGGGCACCTCAATGTCCCCAGGGGTGTCCCAGCTGTCCCCAAGGGTGTCCCCAAGGGTGACAGGCGTGTCCCCAATGTCATGGGACCTCAGGGTCCCCAGCACGGGTGGGGGGACACGCCGTTGTTCCCTCTGCTCCCGCCCCAGTGGGACGCGCTGTCCCCAGGGGTATCCCAGCTGTCCCTGAGAGGTGACCCAGATGTCCCCAAGGGTGACAAGCATGTCCCCAACATCCCCAATGTGTCCCCAGCATCAGGGTGGACACACCAATGTCCCCTCTGCTCCCACCCTGGTGGGACGCGCTGTCCCCAGGGGTGACACAGATGTCCCCACCGGTGTCCAGGCTGTCCCCAGGGGTGACAGGGCTGTCCCTGGCGGTGACACAGATGTCCCCAAGGTGTCCCCAGGTTGTCCCCAGGGCCCCAGGATGCCCCCAGGGTGGTCCCCGTCACCCCCAGTTTGTCCCTTCAGTGTCCCCAAGATGTCCCTTGTTGCCCTCAGATGTCCCCTGTCCCCCCAGAGTGTCCCCAAGGTGTCCCCTGGGTGTGTTCCCTGTCCCCCCAGGGTGTCCCCAAGGTGTCCCCTGGGTGTCATTGTCCCCTCTCCATGTCCCCAAGGTGTCCCCTGGGTGTCATTGTCCCCTCTCCCTGTCCCCTGGGTGCCCT
>NW_010119331.1:653-964 GCF_000699245.1 Pterocles gutturalis | reverse complement strand
GCCCCATCAGCGCCTCCCACAGCTACCCCCAGCTCTCCCGCCACCACCAGCTCACTGCCCTGCGAGGGCAGCACCCCGAGGGGCCGGAGCCACGGGGACCCCCGCCGGAATATCCCTATGTCATCTCGTCCCAGGATGCTTACCTGGTCGAACCCCAGCGCTGCTCCCGGCAAGGTCCTGGATTTCAGCATCCCGAAATCAGGTAAACCACAGGCCCTGATTTTGGGGTGCCCACCAGGTCCCTCCCAGTCCTGGTACCCCAGGAGCAACCGGGATGGATGCTTGGAAGATGTGGGATGCAGTGAGCAGTG
>NW_010119331.1:299-613 GCF_000699245.1 Pterocles gutturalis | reverse complement strand
GGCTGGATCTGGCTCAGCCCACGGGGGTCTGAGGGGACCCCTCTGGCCCCCTCCTCTCCCCAGTTTTCCCCAGCAGAGTTGGGTTTTTCCAACCGGTGATGAAAATCCTGTTGCCTCTGCACACCCATGCACTTTGGGAGGGATTTGGGGTTAATTTAGGAGCTGGAACCAGCTCAGGAAAGGGCTAAA
This sequence comes from Pterocles gutturalis, assembly GCF_000699245.1. Lineage (NCBI taxonomy): Eukaryota > Metazoa > Chordata > Aves > Pterocliformes > Pteroclidae > Pterocles > Pterocles gutturalis. The sequence continues at coordinate 424 of NW_010119331.1, read as the reverse complement.
TGTGGAACAGGCACAGGACAGGGTAGGAGGCAAACGTGCTCCCCGCTCCATGGAAGCCCACCCCGTGGTCCTGAGCCGGGGATGGCCGCGAGTAGCCCCGGTTTGCTGCCGGTGCCGTGGGATCG
>NW_010119331.1:0-281 GCF_000699245.1 Pterocles gutturalis | reverse complement strand
GTAGTTCGTGGAGGTGATGAGCACTGGGCAGCTCAGCACCTCCGGCAAAGCCTCCAGTTGTCTCTGAGAGGGTCTGGGGAGCCCAGAGGTCTGGCGAGGGCTGGAAACAACTTGTTCCAGTGTGGAGAACGATGGGAAGAAGGGAATTGGAGGCTGGATGGGAGGATGCTCGCTGCTCCCAGCCCTGCTGACCTATCCAGGGGGAGAGCGATAGCATCTCGGGCAGGAAAACCTTCTCCTTCCAGGGAACAAAGAGGGGAAGGGGAGCCGCGAGGAAGATG
>NW_010119330.1:57483-66762 GCF_000699245.1 Pterocles gutturalis | reverse complement strand
TAGGCAGGTCACCTGGTCATAGAAGGAGGACTATCTTGCATCTCTAAAACGTTGTGGTTTTATAAACATTACGGTTTCAAAACATTGTGGTTTTGTAGCATGCCAAGGAGGAATTGTGTTGCATGCTGTCAGTGGCTCAAGAGGTGTTTGAAGGGACAAGACTATGTAGGAACTTTGAAAGACCAACCCAGCTATGGGGCCAAAACATGGCATAGTCTAGCTCCAAACCTTGCTTTGAGTGGATTGAACTGTCTTACCAGGTCCCAGATATCAGGAAACTTAAGTGAACTGTGTTAGCAGATTCCAGATTTTCTTCTTTATGCTTGCTGTTGAAGGGAGTGTGAACAAACAGAGGTTCGAGAGCCACTGAGGGAGTTAAATTATTTGACAGTATAGATATATAGTCTGTAGAGGTCAAAAAGAACCTGAATCAACCCTTGGATATTAGTCTAACATGAAGCTGCTTAGTATTTTTTTAAAGTATGTGTACGGTAATATTTATGTACAGGAAGGAAGGGTAGGAATTGAAATGTGACCTCTGAAAAACTTTTGTGACACAGTCCCAAACACAGGTTTAGGCTGGTTGGCCTCCAAATATGGAGGACCAGGTAAGTGATTATTAGGGTGTTAATATTGAGTTGGGGCTGTCTGTGCTTATTTAAGATTGAGATATGTTAGTGATGTGAGAATGGGAAAATTAAAATTACTGGGTTGAGTTTCTTAACTTACTGACAAATTCACATGTTTATAATACTTCAGGTTAGACTGAACTAGAGCTGTACTTGGAAAAGGCAAAAGTAAATTGATATTTTGCACTGGAAGTATAATTTTTACGACAGGGTAGGTAAAGGGGTAGTCAGGTATCTTCAGTTAGAATGGATGAAACTATTGTTTTTAGTGATTTATAAGTTACTTATTGATATTTAGATAGTACACTGAATTTGTTGTGTAGCGTTGCTTTGAAAGTATAACTTAAATATTATATATTACGTTATTACAGCATTTATATATCTTTTTAAAGGATACGTTCTGATACGTTCCACTTAAATGTATGCAGTTGTCCTGTGTATGATAACAGGAGGTTGCTTCATGCAAGCAGTGGAGGAACAAGGTTTAATGAAGAGCAGGCAAGTGTTCATTCTGCTTATTAAAAAAAAAAAAGGCATTGCATCTGATTTATTTTCATATGAAGACCTAATATTTGCTAGGAATGGCTGAAGGCTGAATTATTTTTTTTTTTTTAAAGAACTCTTGTAATCAGAACTATGGAAAAGAGGCTACATCCTGTTTGTATTATATACTTCTCAGATGTTCCTCATCAGTAGAGTAATTTTTTATATCCAAGCATTCCTCCATCCAGCATTAATTGTCTATTAGTTTACTACACTAACTCATCACAATTTGCTGCTATCACAACTTAAAAATGTCAAGAGCCTATTTTGATGAAAGTAATGCATAACCTATAGTTGATCCATGAGAAGTGTAAAATCCTGTTGAATTCATAGTTTCCTTTCTTTTTTTTGGAAAAGTTAGATTTAAACTTTTGTAGGAGAAAAGTAGTATTTCTTTACCAGATCTGAAAAAGCTATGAAGACTTGTTGAATAGTAAACTTTTGCAAGGTGTTAGGTACTTGCCTGAGTGGTCAGTTCTCTAAAGAGAGATGACATGAGTTCTTCTATTAAGAATTATCAGAACGTGCGGACCTCACATATTTTATGTATTACAAAAATACTGGAATAAGAGAATGATTTTGGATTTACACCATGTTTTAATCTGTATAACACATGATGAGATTGTTAAATTATTTTTGGTCTGAGCCTCCTAACTCCTATTTTCCTTATTCTTCCCTGTCCGTCAGTTTTCTCAAGTTAGTTGTTCATCAGCCATAAGCACAACAGACTTGCATTCATACAGTAATTAAAAAGCAATCTAGTTAAGATTGAGTATAGGTTTAGTTGAAGTTGAGAGATTTGAAATACATGAAAAGGGCTTGGGAGAGTATCTCAGTTGATAGTTCACTCAACTCAATAAAAAAGTATCAGGTCTGATTCTAAATATGTATGAAAGTATACTTATTTCCAGACCAGCTAGCATATCTTTAGTGTTACTCTGTTGTTGTGAGCTTACATTAGTGCTTGTTATTTGACAGAACTGGCAATCATTTTGTCTTTTATTAGTAACGCACCTGGCAAGCTGAGATCTTCATCAATAACTGATACTCAGGCTTTGCCACTGTACAGTTACAGAGCTAGTGACAGGGAAGGTGCTAATGTTGTCTCTCCAAGGTAAACTCCAGATTAATTTCAGAAGCATTACTGGCCTTAGTCTCATACTACAAGAATTACAATATTTTATTTTCCCAAATTTTACTGCAAATGAATGGGTAGGACAATGGCCAGCATTGCTGCTAAAGACTAGGCAATATACACAGAGGTAATAGATTAGAGCACTTGCAAAATGTTACTTCTAAGATAATTTCAAATATCTCACTTATATCTGTTATGTAATAATACCATGTATGACCTCAAATCTGTAAATAGCCTATGAACATTATTAAGGAAAAGAATACACATATTTGATGCCTTTATTTCATCACTGTAACGTATCATTCAAATCCTGCTGTGAGGTCAATATGGACAAGAATGTTAGGATAGCTTGTTAAAATGTGGATAATTTTGACCAAGTATCTCTTTACAGTATTTGTAATTAAAAATGTATACCTTATTACTTAAACCCAGCTAAGTTGGGGTTTTTTTGCCTTTTTATCGTTGAAAAGAGGCAGTAACATCCATATCTTTCTAAGCCTGTTTGTTAACTTATTGTTTCATCCTAATTAAATTTGTTAAAACAGCTTCACATCAAAGTACATTCATGGGCTCAGGAATTCAATACCAGCCTTGCTTGAAAAGTTTGCTTTGTCTTGAAAGTAGAGTTAAGATGAAGTTTGTAATGGAAATTTTAGACATAGCCTTGGCCTGTGTGCTGTGAGCTGATACTGCTGTAATGTGTCAGGTTTGTTGTGGTTTGTGTTTTTTTTTTTTTTCCAGAAGTGCCAATTTTTGCTTTTACAAGGAAATTTGATAATGCAGTTAATTCTGTCTTCACCATGCAGCCTTTCTCTGCGGTCTTGAATGATGAGGACTGAATTAAGTCCAAGGTACATATCACAACAAAACTTTCTATTGCAAGTTCCTGGTCTCTGTCTTGTGTTGTAACTCATCTCAGTGGTGGTACTTGAAATGATGAGACCAGAAGAATTTGGCTCTGTCTTCTCTCTGTAAGAAATATTGGCGGTGGAGGTTAGTGGTATGTTTCAATCAGCTTTATGATATGTTGGGGTTGGGGGAGGAGGGAGCCCTACCTATCACGTCTGCCTTGGGAATCTCCCCAAGGTAAACAGGAGGAGAATGGCATGTATAAGGGAGGACACCTCCAGTGTTGATGAGTAACAAAAACAGATAATAAATTCACATCAAGGATGCCATCCATGACATGAATATATGTACTTAAATCTGCTGAGTGTACTGCAGTGCACTTAAAAAAAATCACCATTGAATAAATGAGAATATATAATTAAATGCCAAGCAAAGGGTCAAATGGTAACAGAGAGAGGGGAGGAGGGACGAATTAGTAATAAAATGAAGCAGTGGTGGAATAAAAAAAGATAGGAAAAAGAAACCTTTTCATGCAAGATTGTCAGAAAACAGTGCACAGGATATATTCTGAAATATATCCTTTAGAATAATTTGTTTTAGAATAATTGCTTCTAATAACTATCTGTTGTTAATTATGATTTGTGACAACTGCTGTAAGGCAAACACTAGTTTAATTAAAGTTTATTGTCTATATTTGAATGGACTTCAATTGGCCTTGGATTTAACAGGGAAGAAGTTTCGGATACTATTTTTACTACACAAATTTGGGCTGAAAAAGTGACCGTAACTTTAATGAGAAATAAATCCATCTGTAATTTGTAGTTCATTTGATATAAAAGGTCACTCAGTTACAACACAGTTATTGTTCTGAGTTAATATACTGGAGAATTTGCTTTTTCTGTGCCTCTCCCCCCAGAAAAGAAAAAGAAGCAGTTGTTATGTCGGAGTAGAAATCACAGCATGTGATTTAGCTTTTCATATGCACAATGTGAAAGAGAAAACAATAAATACCTGAAACTAATAATTCATAAACATCTTATTGGTTGAAAATTCATGCATGACATGATGTTGTATCCCACAATATTGGGACTGTTTATAAAGTCATACAGTGGGTAGAAACCAGTGGTGAAATACTGAGTATTTGCTTTAAATGTGTTTGGAGCATGAGAGGATGGACAATTAGAACAACTAGTCCTGTGTCTCAGAAGTCTTAATGAGATTGAGCAGTCCTGTTACATATTCAGCTCATATTGATGTTATAGCCACAGCTTCTAACATTCCAAAAGTGTCTGATTTAAGAGACCTCTGATAAGATCATGACAGTTACAATGTTTCTAGCAAGATCTGCTATTTGGAGGGAGAGTTTTAGAGGAAGTGCCATATTAATTTGATTGTCAAACCTGATTTATCCATGATTAAGCCAATCCAGGACAATTGGTTATGGGGTTCCACAGTAAACCAGAACAAGGAAGAGATAATGGTTAAAAAGTAATCTTAAAGAAAAGTCTTGTGGAACTGCAGCCAAATACAGATTAAAGCAGATACCTGCATTCAAAGACACTGGAGGTTTTTCTATAGTTTTCTGAAACTTTCCTTCTCTCTTATATGGTTGTATATATGTTTGCTGAGGAAAATTTATCCTTAATTTCAGAAGTGATTTAGCTTGTAAATATCTGAAGTTTGGAATCCTCAGTATTAGTGGGGATTCAGTTTTTACTGTGTAGATGCTCAGCACCTTGTAAAACTAAAGGGTTTTTTCCTGAGATGTCTCAGACAGGGCAAATAAAAGCTGGTGCACTTGCAATTACTGACTGCCTTCTGAAAATTTAAACCTGGATATTTATAGAGATGGAATTTATTGGCCTGGGGTGGAGGCATGATGTGTCTGAACTGAAACTACCTGGTGCTCTAAGAGGGTATTTAGATGGATAGGTAGGATGTTGACTGAAGTTTCTGGACTTTAATGTGCTGAATAATTCGAATATTAGAATAGTGATCTTGCTCGAAATCCTAGATGTTGATGATTTTGTCACATATATTGTTCCCTCCCTCCTACCCATAAAAGCACAACAGCACAAAGTTTTTTCTACCTTTGAAAAGGCTTTAAAAGGAACCTAAGTGGTTTAGGTCCTGACTTTCACTGAATACCTTTAGTAATATATATCATGATTGTGTGATTAGGTCAGTAAAATACCTCATAGATTACAAAGAATGCTACTGATCTTTTAAGCCTGTACTGAGGAATACAGAAATCTGAATTTTTTATCTTTTTGAAATTAAAGATAGATCCATTGTCCATTGTTTTTGTTTAAGCAAGGACCAAACAGGTACAAATACTACTAAAATAAAAATGCAAATAAATTATACTGATTTGTCGTGAGTCAGCTAAGAAATATATTGAATAATGAAAACAAAACTATTTACTCCTCTGATCTTAATGTTTTATTTTCTCTTCACACTTTCTTATTTTGATTTAGTTAAACATGCTTGAGTGATGCATTATTCAAGAATAGTTTCATTCTAAATTGCCTTTACTGTACTTCATAGCTCATATAACTAAAATAGTTGTTCGGAGTATGCACAACTTGCAGTTAATGTGAGATCATGTCTTCAGGACGTAATGCTGGGAATGGATTACCAGCTGCTTTTCAAGCATTTCAAGTTGGTCTAATTCAAGGTAGAAACAGCCACATGCTTTTGACACAATTCTATTTCACTGATGTTCCTGTTTGCCCTCAGACCTGTTGGTAACTATATTGCAGTGTCCCAAGCAGGACCTAATAATACAGTTTTATTTTGTAATTTCACAATTGTATTCTTCGTTTGTTCTTTTATCAAACATGTTCATAGCACTCAAACAAACAAACAAAAAATACCCACAAGCAAACTCACAACCAAATTATGCCTTAAAAGTTTGAGAGGTGAATAGCAAGATAACAATAAAACAGAAGTCTAAAATCTGTTAGTGATTCTAAAACAAAATGACATTTAAAATAAGAATAGCAAGATAACTATAAAACAAAAGTCTAAAATCTGTTAGTGACTCTAAAACAAAATGACATTTAAAATAAGGTACATTGATTCTTGGTCAAGTATATACTTAAGGCCTTTTCACACAGTGGTATGTGCTGGGAAACAGATTTGGAGTTTGACATGTGTTTGTAAAGATCTGAACTGTAGTCAAGCTTTTTAAGTAAGTGTCTGTTGCAATGTGGAATGATCAGTTGTGGGCCTGTGCTGAATGATACATACTTTATGATAGTTTGTTTTATATGGAGCTTTATGGGTTTTTGGTTTGTGGTTGGTTGTTGTTGTTGCATTTAACCCTTCCTAGTATAAATGCAAAAAGCCTGTTTCTGAATTTTAAAAGATTCAGGGCTTAGCAATGCAGAAACAAATGCACTTTGAGTATATAAAACAAAAAAGCAACTCAAACATTTGAGATATCTGTGAATACATCCCTTTTAGATAAGAAACCACTGCAGATATCAGAATTTGAAGTCTTTTCCATAGATTTTGTTTTTTTTTCTAAGTGCATCTGTTTCTGACCTATAATTCTTAATCTATTTATTTTAAACCAGGAAAAACTTTTTAAAAAATAAAATGTTTACTAAGTAATTAAGTAAAACAAATATTTCTGTGGATTTTTTTTCCTTTTGTGCTTCTTAATATATTTTTTAGCAACAATCCTAAACTTAACCATAACATTATTTGTTTACAATTTTTAGGTTATTCGTTAATTTCAATGTTTTGGACAATAATAAGAAAGTTCTAGAAAATCTGGCACTTCTTATTTACATAAGCAAGTAAATATCCTTTAATTTTGGATCTGTCATTTGACTTTGTACCTCTCTGAATTTTCAGACCTTTTGTTTTTTGAGGGGGGGGAGGGGTATGGATGGGGTAGGTGGATTAGGGAGGGTTCAGAAACTGCCAGTTAGCTTTTTAAATATGGTAAAAGACATGATTCAGGTTACCAGTTCTGAAGCATGGAATACTTTGTATTTCAAACTAATGTTTCCCTCTACAGTCAATGTTGTCTTTGAAATAGAAATCAAAGCTCAGGTTGGTGAGCATCTCAGGTTAGGCTGTCAGTGGAAAGGTTGACCTGTCTGTCCCAGACCCTTCTTCTGACAAATCTGAACAATCCTGCATGACTCTGCAGGACTGTTGATATACTTCATTGTGTCCAGGACTGTATAGTTCTTGCCCACTATACTCTGTACGAACACATAGCAGTGGTGTTACATTCAGATATTTTCACTTCCGCCATGGTTCCAGCTACTCTGGTATTTTCTTGTTTGCGTGCCTTTGGTTAATTATGGCCTTCCTTTGTGGAAATAACTTTATGATCCCTGTTGTGCAACAATGCATGAAACTGCAAACACCTGGAAAGATTTTCCATAGTGCAAGCATTAGTGCATCATTGGCCAAACATCTGGAACTCATCGGGAGATTCCCAATGGTCCCTTCAAGTGCTGATTGAGATTTCTTTCTTTTATAAGATGCACATCTCTCTTGATGTTGATTCTGAAACCGGAAAGGAAGCAGGGGGAGGAAAAGTCTCTGATTGGCAAACAGAATTATCTACCACTGGGAATATTTTCTGTTAAAAATGTAAAATATCAACATGCATGCACATATCTTTTTTTGAAATAAAATATTCACTTAAAATAAAACTTCATTTGTTGTAGTTACTAAATAACAGGATTTTTGGATATCAGGATGTCTGTAAATACTTTGGTTTTGAAATACAAAGGTAGACCTAAAGTGAAATGATCTTCAAAGAAGTGATAAAACTGAGCCAGGTCTCAACATGTTGTGAAGTGAGATTCTCTGACTTAGACTGGTTCTCATAATGTACATTCTATTCTTGCGCTACATTCTATAGCTCTTCTTTTTCCTCTTTTTCTGTGTAATGATACAGTTAACCTAGAGGTGAAAAGTAAAGAGAAATGAAGCAGTTCCAGTTATGTCTGCTATTTCCAATTTGTTGGATTTCCTCCTTCCTGATCTTTCATATGTGGGTCCTTATTGTGACCTACTGATAATAGTTCCCGATATTATTGCTTGGTACCATAGCCTTCTGGGGACATCTGGCACATTATGGCTTCACTGCATCTTGAAGATGGTACAAATTAATCTCTGCTTCAAGTCAAGTAATTTTTTAATGGCCATAGTGGCATAATTTTCAATACTATGTGAAGACACATGTGGAAACTGTCTGTACGCTTATTTTTTTCAAACTATTTTTCTTTTATTTTGACTTTTCCTGTAACAAAATAGGGCTCCATCCTGGGGTGTTTTGGTGTTCCTCAGCATAGCGTGTTCACTGATTTCTTCCTTGTGAGGCTGGATGCTCAGTCAGGTATTGGAGGGGAAAAAAAAAGGCCTCCTTGTCATACACCTTTTTTCCTCAGCAGCATAGTCTATGTAGAGAAATTGGGAAGCGAATTGTAGAGGCAATATTTTGAAGCATGTATGCTGCTTAAAAATGCCTCTTAGAGGGAGATACCTCATAGATCTAGCAACTGCCTCCATGTCCTTGCTGGAGTGTCAGAAACCAGCTAGAGCCAGTCACAGGATTTGGCCTTCATTGTAAAACTTATGTATAAGGGTTGCTATCTGCATATTTTGGTCAATTCTAATATTCTTTTTTAAGTTGCAGGAGGATACTGATTGTTTGGTTTGGTTTTGTTTTGTAATAAGCACACGCATATTTGAACTGATGAAGTTGAGTATCTACAGTTTGTTTTAAACCCATCTGATCTGATGCATTTATGCTGAATTCTCATGCTTGGTTCAAAAGACTAAAGCTGAGTAGTCATTTGTGTAACTCATATGTGTTACATGGCTTTCTGAAGATGATCAACATTTTAAGTCTTTACTGAGAAAAAATAGAAAGTACAGTTATGTAAACACAAACATATTAAAAAAAAAAAACCCACATCTGCCTTTTCTCCTAACTTTTTAAAATTATTATTGTCCTGGATGCATTGTTAGTGGTGATTCTTTGGGAGCATGAAAGTGAAAGTTTTGAAAAAAAGTTTATGAATTGAAAAAAATGTTTATTTAAAAGGTAAAGGAAGAGCTGGAAAATGTCCATGTGTCGTCGTCGTCCCC